>NC_085140.1:38541651-38568990 GCF_024139115.2 Armigeres subalbatus | reverse complement strand
CGTTTTAAACGGCACACCATCCAAAACGGAAGCCACGTACAACTGTCATTTCTGTTGTTCCAGCTTTGCTGCGTCCCAGCATGGGTGAAAGAATAAAAAATGAGAGTTATACGTGGCTTCCGTTTTGAATGGGGTGCTCTTGAAAACGCGAATGCATTTAGTTTTGGTTTCCGGGAGGTTTGTCATTAGAAGGACGTACATAAGTGCCACAGAAGATTAGTGTGTAAGATTTGAGAAAATCTTGGTGGACAGATTACAGACAAATCAGCAGCAGATCAGCAGCAGAAATCACAGGTCACAGAAATTTGTATAAATCTTCAATGGTTTTGGATCTGGTGATTCATAGCAAACTGCCAAAAATCGTATGATTGTCAAATAATCTTTTTGGGAGCTTTGAATCTCTTACGGTTCAGATTTCAAGCGGGCTTTGGGATGTTTGTGGATCCTCAGATTTCAATCAACCATTTGAGGTTTGTAGAAAAAACAATTCCGTTGGTTTTCAATAATCCATTTAAACGTGTCAAATAACATAACTTCAAAAAATAAAAATTAATTATCGCACTTGCAGATTTTAAACACTTTTTTCACCTCGGGAAAACTAAGGATATTTTCGGTCGTAATCTGGATTCGATCACATAGTAATTTGCCAATAACTCTTTCCAGAGGCTTATTATGGTGTCGGAGCGGCCGAATTCCGAAATGTGTAGTATAACATTACATTAATTTAATTAATGTGCACGATTATTGTACGCCGAAAAGTGCATTGTCCGTGCGAACCGAGCTTTCAGAAGTAGAGTTTATCTGTCAAACTAAATGATGCGTTGTTTAGCGTGTCTTTATGTGAAACTAGCGCACTGCTTCCGAAGCGGGTAAATTTTTACCTGTATCTCGAGAAAACATTCATCTTCGGTAGAAAGTGTCGTTTTTTGTTAAATATCTTGAGCTGTGTAAAGAGTATATGTTTGAGAATGGACAAATTGATATATCATATCATTGATATATTCATATCAATTAGTCCATTTCGAAACATATGCTGTGCATATGCACAGCCAAGATATTTAACAAAAAAAAACCTTAGATTAATCTCACCTTAGCGGTGATGGTTGCCTTTCTCGTTCGTTCAAAAAGCTTTTGGAAAATCTCAAATAACATAATATGTGGATTGGTCTTATTTTTCATATTTGTTTATATGCATAAAAAATCTCGCCAAACGCAATTTGTTGCAAACAAATCAGATGAGCATAAGAGCAAAAATGGCATTTTATTTTGTAGTTCTAAATTAGTATTTTCACTATAACTTTTGACCCAATTGTACGATCCGGCCAAGTTTCTATAAGGAAACAATGGACAAGATTCTGCGTCGAATGCAATCTGTTGAGAGCGACCTTGGAGAAGCACACATATTACACATCAATCACAGTAACTTATATATGACTGGATTCAGTTCACAATATGGTTACTGCAAACTAGATTTGTTGAACTTGTGTTGCTTTGAGGGAATAGATGAAGTCTAAATGCTAAAAAAGTGAGCTAGACTTTTTGAACTCTCTTTTTCACAAGTCAAATAGTAATTTGACCATAACATCTAAGCCCATAGTCCGATTCTGGCCAATTTTCAATAAGAAAATATGAGACATTCTGCGTCGAATGCAATTTAATGCAAGCAAATCGGTTGAGAGGAAAAGTGCCTGAAAAATGAGTGAGTTTTTTAGCGATTCTTCCATAAAAAAAATGGTATAATTTTCGATCCCATTGTCCGATATGGCCAATTTTTATTAGGAAACAACGGGACAGGATTCTACGTCGAATGCAACTTGTTGTGAGAGCAAATCGGTTAAGGATAAAGGGTGTACCGGAATCAAATTGCATCACTTTCAAAAGTCGATAACAAGTTCGCCTTCTGGGCTGATTTTAACGAAATTTTGTGGAAGACGGCTTCAGCATGTGTTATTCACATTGCGTGAGTTTCATTACAGAAATTTCCATTAGTTTATAAAATACAGCCAAAGGAACAGGGCGTGTGCAAATAAATCTTGCGCATTCACCTCCATATTCCACATCTTATAAAAAGATTTTTTTTTGTCTTTATTATCGAGACTGTATAAAAAGATGTTAGTAATCCAATTTGTGCCTATGATCCCAAAATCCACCAGAATTGCGGCCGATCCGAAAGATACTGATCGAGAATGAAAACACGAGCTTCGGGAAGCCTCCAAAATTAATCATTACGGAACTATAAAAATGTTGATTTGGCCTTTAACATCAACATTTTACGTATTGGTTTCTATCATCCAACGTCAACATTTTCGACTATCCGACTAATACAGGTAAATCTTTCCAACAAACTTTCTGTTTAGTCGCTTCCTATAGTAAAAAACCAAAATCAGAAAAAATAGAAAAGCGCTGGAAATCCAATTCTGGTTACTGATATTTGTCAGATTTTGGGAGAGCATCAATCTTATTATTCTTGACCATGGGTTCCACACTGCAGCACTTTTTTGATTTTTTTTGTTTCGATTTTTTATAATAGTTAGGAGTCGTCCAAAAATACTGGTTTCTTTGGAAAAGTTGACTTTAATTAAGTTGATTAAATAATCGGGACTGAGAGAGTTAAAATTAGTTAATTTTTTGTTGGGATAGATTGCAGGATGGAAAATGTTAGTTGGAAGACATTATGCGACTACAAAATCTTATGAGGTTCATTTTAACCTTCCGGGACTCCGCACCGTTGTAAAAAGTACAACACCTTCGAAAAAAGCTCGCTTGTCGTTCACAAGAGTGGCGAAGCTGCATGAGTGATTCAGGACTAAGCGAGTCCCGGAAGGTTAAGAAAAAAGATTCAGCATTTGGATGTATTTGAGAAATTCACAGTGGAAACAGTTATACGTAGTCAAAGCTTACATATTGTATTTCCAAGTCCATGAAAATTTCATGACAATCGGTTGATAGACTAATTTCTGGCGAGTAGTTCAAAGTGATGCAATTTGATTCCGTACACCCTTTAGTGTGTCCGAAAAATGAGTGACATTTTTACGCGATTTTTTCATATGAATTTGTATTTCATTGGTCATAACTTTCGATCCTATAGTGTCCCATCTGACCAATTTCAAATAGGAAACAATGGGACAGGATTCTGCGTCGAATGCGCAACTTGTTGCGAGCAAATCAGTTGAGGATAAGTGCCCGAAAAAATGAGTGACATTTTTACGCGATTTTTTGTATGAATTTGTATTTTGGCCATAACTTTCGATACCATAGTTCGATCTGGCTAATTTCAAATAGGAAACAATAGGACAGGATTCTGCGTCGAATGCAACTTGTTGCGAGCAAATCAGTTGAGGATAAGTGCCCGAAAACAGAGTGTAACAAAAATAAATAAAAATTTGCCTCGCCATAATACTTGATGACATACCTGGTAACATGTATCCTTGTTCCTTTACAGAAATGAAGCTTATGATAAATAAAATACTGCTGCTTGTTTATTCACTGATTCAAGATCGTTCAGTGGCTACCATTGGCCAATCTTACCAACGGGACTATAATAAGGCACTGATGCAGGTAATTTTTTCTTTTCTTCTCGACGTACTTCTAATAAAACTGACATTCCTTAATAATTTACATTTTTCACAGGTTTATGCACCCGTAGCCAAGTAACAGCAATGCGAGTTAAAATGAGTTGATGATGATGATGATGATGATGATGATGGTCCCGCCACATACCCCTACAAAGGTTTGAGCTGGACGAGTTATCTTTAAGATAATTAATTAAGATCAATTTAATCAGATTTGCAAACAAATAAAAAACGATCCGATTATTTCTACAGATATTAATTTGCATGTAACTCTCCATTACTATACAACAAAACATAAATTTAAAAATTAACTGCTGATATCAACTTTAAACTTTTGCAAAGCATCAATGTAGTGATACTTGAGCTCTACAAAAACCCAATACTTGTGAAACCTCTCCTTGCACAGATTTCATAAGTTTCACCAAAACCAATGTATGTCATTTTATAAGATACGCAATCTACAACTCGTAAGCATCCCCATACTTTTTTACGAAAGTTCGAAACATCACAAAATCCAAAAACTTGTGGTAAATTCTCTCCGTCGATATCAAAAGTTCTGAGTTCAGTCGCTTGAGTTAAATAATCTACCAGATGAGACTTACTACACTAATCTAAAGAATCCTTCAAACAACTCGAAATCTCTGCACAATTGTAAATAAATGTGAAAAAATGTCTATATCTGTAATATTACGCGCGAGGCTCAAACTTTGTATGAACTACACAAAAAGTCAAATTAAAATTACGTCAACTATATAAAAATCCATCATCATCATCGAGGCGAACTCAATAGATCATTAAAGCCCCAATAATTAGGGTAAATAAACTTGTTCATACAAAATATCCGTTTAAAAACAACAACTTCATCAAGATACAAAATTAGTCCAATAATAAAAGTTGATCGAGTAGCTGTTCAAAAAGGCAGCTTTAACGTGTAAAATACATTTGTCGCTTAAACTGTGTGTTAGTGTCGCTGCACGTTTACGATGTGCGTAGGCATCGAATTGAAAAAACATTGTTATTCCTTTGAAAAATAGCAAATGAATTTTGTGAGGCGCTTCCAATTCAAGAAATATGGTGTTCGTAAATGCATCATTCGCGGATCTAGTATGTATGTCTATGGACGTCACTTCCTCTTTCAATTCGATCACACAAATATCGAGGCAGCAAACCATTAATTACTTTAAAAATAAACACCATTGTTAGATATACAATCCGTTAGCTTCACTGACAACCACTGTAAGGCGTCCAACAAAAAAATTGAGGAAGTGGAATCTGTTGCACCTTAAAAACTAAACGCATTATTTTTATTCTGCAAACGCTGTAATCTCTTGATATTAGTGTCGCGTTCTGACAAAAATAAAATGGAAGATGAGGAGATGATGATTGATTTATACAATTGTATCTTACTTTGCAATAGTTAAAGTCGTGTTTTCAATGACTTGGCAGAGAATTCCATACTTCTTGGCTATTTTCTTGATAACATTGGTCAATGTGTGCTTGTCGTCAAACTTTTAGCTTGTCATCAATAATCACGCCAAAGATATTTAATCTCGGACGCGCTCAATTGTATCTGTCTTACTGGAGACATCTTTCATTTACCTGGTTTCATGAACAATAATCATATATTTAGTTTTATTTATGTTCAATTTCAACTGTTTGTATTTCAACCATCTACTTAGGAGAACGCAAATCTTCATTTCAAGTGCAAAACCCAGCATCTTTTAGGTTTTTAGCGGCAATGAATATCACGGTATCATCAGCAAAAAAGGTTTATATCGCAGGAAATCCGTAAACTTCAAGGTCGCATGTCATTTATGTACATAATGAATAGAATAGGCCCCATTACACTTCCTATTGGCACCTCCTATGCGTGTTCTCCACGGGACTTGATACAGAATCAGTAAAAGCAGTCCGTTGAGTTCTGGTCACACAAAATAGCTTCTTCAAAACCATTTGTATGCAGAACCCGAAATTCAAAAGCGCGCTTGATTGTGGTCAACAATAAGGGCCGAGAAAGTATTTCCAAAAGCGCGTTTGAGATCCAAAAACACCGCAACAATAATCGTATCTTTACGCTCTACACTTTCTTTTTCCATTTAGCTAATACCAAGTGCTCAATGCGGTTTCACAAGGAACGGCCAAACTCTCGATATCCCGATTGTTCCGGTATCAGCAAAGTTATTATTATTTAAATGCTCAAGCAGCTGTGCTTTTACAACAAGTTCTAAAAATTTTCTCAATCGTGCAACACTGTGATGGGAATAAAAACTTCTTCGGCTTCAATCGTCCCAACAACTTTTTGTATTGGAATCACTAAAGATTCCTTCCAAACTTGTGGCACGTGCTTGGTTTGTAACGATTCATTTATAAGGCCCAGCAAGTTGTGTCCGATGACATCAAAGCAGTCTTGTATAACACTTAGTATTTACATTGTCTACGCCAGCCGATTTTCCTATACCAAAGCAAACGTCCCTAAGCTCTTCGATCGTTATTGGGTGAAAAGCATTCAAACCTACAGTTAGCATTAAACGGCTGTTTTATTTCGTCAGGTTTCATCAACTAAATCAATAGATTGATTAATCAATGAAACGCTATTGACGAAATATTCATTAAATTGTTCTGCAATCATTTGTTCTGAATGTTCTAATGTGCCATTAAAGGTTATGGATCGCGGTTTACTAGTACTAGGTTTACAATAATGATTTCCAAAATTTTCCATAACTCTTTGCTGTTGTTTTGGTGTTGATCAATTTTCCTCTGAATATATTCGCAACGCGTTTAGCCAACGACTGCAACACGAATACCTAATTCCGCGCGACCTGATACTCATTCCAATGATTTTCACTATTACTTCTGCAAAACTTTTTGTACAATTTATCCGCTTTTACGCTTGAGACGTAGCAGATCTAAATTGAATTGCCAGCTGTTCGGAATTCTTTACAGAAACGAATTTATGTTCAATTAATTGATTGGTACGGGTTTTCAAAACGTCAGTAAGAACAGCTGATTTTTTTGATCTATAGAACCGGTGATTGTTTGAAAATCCACGTTTCTTTTCGACAAGACCCGAAATAGCTTGTTTAGAATACTTTCTCCAGCACTTAAATTTTTAATGTTACTATCAATATTGTTTTCATCAACTACTATGTTAATTACTAAAGTTTCATGATCAGTTATTTTTAACTCACTTTTTGGATCAGATTTCACAGAATGAAAATTTGAATAAACACTTGATCAATCAAAAGTTCTACTGTGCTGAGAAAAACGCGTATAATCTAAAAACCGTTTGTTTTAAATTGCAGAAATCTGCTAATCGTTTCCAATGTTTCGATTTATAGTCGTCACACCAATTAATATTAAAATCACCAAGCAAGAATATTTAATTTACTAGAATCTATAAATGTCTCCAGCCAATTTTCCAAAATTTCAATAAAACGCTGGCTTCACTTGAACTGGGAGAGTGATATAAAACACCATAGTTACCCATCTTTCATGCTACCACGAACAACTTGGTAATGCCCAAGAACCAGTTTCCGTCACAAACTTCGTTCAATTGAAGCTTGAACTGAACCGGATTCTTTGACATAAAATACTAACACTGCCAGTGTGTCTCGAATGTGATAAACAAGCAGCCATTAACTGTACCCCGGAATACTAAACTGATCGAAAGCTTCGTTATCAATAATATGTGTTTCAGATAAAAAGATCTAAAATGGACGTTTTGTTCTACAAGCTGACGTAATGCCACGTAGTCGTAGACAAACCAGCAATATTCAAATACAATATATCGGAAATTATTCAGCATTACTACTGGAACTTGGTTGCTATTCATTGAGGAAATGCAGGCTGCTTTTTTTCTTTCGACTAATCTTTTATACATATTGCATTCATTACTGAATGCTCCGTGGTTAACGTCCACAAATTCATTTTACGTTCACGATTAATTTTAAGCCAATTAACGCATTTCAATACAGTGGACGTGCAATCAGATGTTTTATGACGATCGCCACACTTGGAGCACGCGATAGCATTTTTGCAATCCGCATTCATGTGTCCAAATTCTCCACATTGGAAACACCTCAAAATACTAATTTCGGGAACAACTAGGCACCGATCAAACCTCGACTTCAATAACAACGTTTACTTGTTGTACTTGAAGCGGGGATTTTCAAACATTCTGATTACTTTTACATCTTTAATTGCGATGTCTTCATTCTGATCTTTTAAAATCTGAATGAATTCATCGGAGGAAAATTGATCACACATACCCATTACTTTAAGTCGTGGAACCGATGAGGGGACAACAGCGTTGTAGCTTTCACCCAAATCGCTCTGAATGCCATCTTTCACAACATTGATATTGTAACCTGTTGCACACTCAGCAATAATAGAGCCGTTTTTACCGTTCCTAAAGTTACTGATTTTGTGTGTTTTTGGATCCAGTTTTTTGTTCAAAAACATCCGAGTATCATCGTTACTCTGATTGGACTCTTTTTCGGTTTTATCACAATGACTGGGCGAGCCTTTACGAGTTACTTTTACTTCATTTGTACTAATTTTCCTTTTGTTGATCTTGTTTTTTACTTAGAACTGTGTTTCACCACATCCGCGAAGCTAATTCTCTCATTACAACCATTTTCGAGCGCATCGATAGCGTCTTCTTGAACCTTTTCGTTTTTTACCCTGGGATTTTGGGTTGACTCCGTAGTCGGTAGAGATGTACCTTGATTCACATTCATTGCAGCTAACTTGTTATTCTTGCTAAATTGAAAATGAACCCTTCATATTTTCCAACTCTTTATTAATTAAATCCCGAAACCAATAATTGCACCGTCTAGTGCATTTTGTACATTCTCCCAATTGTTCCATCCCGGCTTGTAACGCGATGTTCATCTGAGTAGTAATGTGATCTCGAATGCCACCGATCGTATCAGAGACAGAAGAGATCTTCTTCTTCATCTCCTCTTCGAACCTTTGGACGTTCGAGATCAATACATTTTGCTCTGCCACAACACTGGCCGGATAAACAACTGTTGCACTTAGATACTACATTTATGACTTCTCCGTGACTAAGCTTTGCCAATGGGTTTCGTCATGGAAGTGCACTTGTGATGGTACACTTTAGCGCATCCACAACCAGAACAACTCATCGGCAAAATCACTAGGCAGGACCCCCATGCCACACTCACTGCACTCAACCATCTCGCCTATGCCTAACACAGCCAGCAAACGGTACCATGCAGACGACACAAGACACAAAGAAACAATAAAACGTGCAAAATTTACCGGCCGCCAGCTGCTGACAGGGGCAGAAAAATCAAAATTAAACGAAAAATAACCAGCAGAAACGATCTGTCTTTTGGTTATTTACGTTGAAAGCTTACCATGGGCGCACAAAGAAATGTAATTTCCCGCGGCACTATCACTATTTCACACGCAAATTAATTATGATTTATCACTGCACGGCAGAAACAAACTACTTCGTTCACCTTTCACCATCGTGAGTTTTAACTGAATTAAAATTAATTTGAAAATAAAAAAAAATTGTAAAACAATTAATTGTATTGTATTTTTATTGTAATATTGGAGTATAATGTATTCTAAATCCTGTTGTATTTCTATTGTAAAACAATAGAAACAGTAAATGAAAACATTTAAAACACAATGTTTTCCTATTGTTTTGTCGCTCGAAATCATCTCATTGAAGAACCGTAAAATCAATTGTTTTGCTCCAAATTTTGTATGGAAATTTTTCGATTTTTTTATTGTAAAGATACATAACAACCCCCCTTTTTAATTGTAAAAGTCCCATTTACCATTCATTTTATCGTGGAAAACCATAATTTCTCATGTGATTTTATTGTCAAAATTCCATTATATTCAATGGTAAAAATAATGTTTTAAATGGTGTTGTAACAATAAAATTTATGATATTTTAATAATATTTTTTATCCGGGATGTACTGCTATACGTTGCAATAATCAACAACTTTAGTTTTCTGAAATGCATTCGCATTTATTAATAGTAGTTTGTGCAACTAGTTGCAAAAAGATGATTTTTTCAGCACGAGTTGTACGTTTATCCAACGAGGCTTGCCGAGTTGGATAAATACTACGAGTGCTGAAAAAATCGAGTTTTGCAACGAGTTGGTACACGCTATTTTTTGCAATGACGAAAATGGGCTTAATATGATAAATTCTGTACTAAAATTGTATAGTTTAGTTTAATCCTCACGATCATTTTTACTAACATATCATGTTGCTGCAGAGAGCAATCAGATTTCATGTTATCGTGCCACATTGCATAGTTCAATGTCAAGAAGCAAAGTTAAACTTGCTTTTGACAAATTTTGATGTCATGTTCATCAAACTATTTAATTTATTACGAGGCGCCGAAAATACACTATTTGAGCACTTACCCAAGCTAATTCAGCAAAATGTAGTCATGTAATTACTGTTCTGATGTTGGTTTTACATTATAGCACCCAAATGAGTGCTATAATGAACTTTAGGCAACTAATTTGAGTTGCATAATGTTCATTAAAGCACCCATTTCGTTTGTAAGGAAAAGTAGGCCGTTTTATCACTCAAAGACGAACTGTAAACCAGGTATTATAATCAGGAATTGCAAAATAGTAGTTTGTGCAACTAGTTGCAAAAAGATGATTTTTTCAGCACGAGTTGTACGTTGTACGGATAAATACTACGAGTGCTGAAAAAATCGAGTTTTGCAACGAGTTGCACACGCTATTTTTTGCAATGACGAAAAATGGGCTTTAATATGATAAATCTATACCAAAATTGTACAATCGAATTTACTCCACATGATCATTCATGCCAATAAATTATGTTGCGGCAGAGAACAATAAGATTCCATCTTGTCGTGTCAAATTGCATAGCTTGAAAAGCTATGAAGCGATGGATGCAATTGTTTTGAAAATTGTGATGTTTTGTCCAACAAACCCTTTCATTTATTACAAGACGCTTTGAGTACACTATTTAAACACTCACCCAAACTAATTCAGCTAAATGTAGTCATGTAACTACTGTCCCAATGTAGGTTTTTCATTATAGCACCCAAATGAGTGCTATAATGAATATTATGCAAACCATTTGAGTTGCATAATGACTCGATAAAGCACCCATTCTGTTGGTATGGAAAAGTAGGCCGTTTTATCACTAAAATGACAACTGTAAACCAGGTATTATGATCCAGAATTACAAAAATAAAATTAAATTATCATTTTTTTGAGTAATCTGGTTTGGGTTGAAGTTGATCAAGACAGCTCTACTAAAATCGTTATGACCTAGCCGTCAAAGTACACTAGGTTATTCGTATAAATGTTGAATTTCTACGAAGTCAATATTTGAAACGAAAATAGCATGATTTATGACTATCTCTCTCTTTCTTCCACAAAATACATTTTCATGATTATAATCGAAAAACTCGGATTTTCTTCCAAACGGTAACATTACTTGAACGGATGATATTGTTGACTACCGTTTCATAAAAAATTAGGCACTTTTGATTGACACATCAAATGATCATCTTCGCCTCAGTTGACGGTACATAGTTTTTTGTTCGTTTGAATCAAGATTGTATGGGCTACCAGTTATAAAACTTTGCGGTTGATGAGTTTCGGAGTCTAATCGCAGACGCTTGGCAAAAAACGCCATAATCTAATCGCTGCACTTGTTAAACTTCCATTGATCCGGTCCAATAATCGGATAATATCAGCTCTTTTGATAACCGCAACAAATATCGAGTTCTCACCCCTTTGTATCATCCCACTGGTTGGGGTTCATAATTTCACACACAAAAATCTCGTTTAAACTTTCTCCACTCGAAATCTCGTTCGACAAAAACCTGCGGCGATGAACCGTGCAACGATGGAGTGTTTTGCATCCACCACGAAGCTTCAGTTTCGTTACCGCCGCCGACCAAACGGTCAATGATGATGATGATGATGATCATGATGGCGACGCGCAATGGTGCAACCGGAGATGAAGATCACATCAATTTCAATCCAAACCTCGCCACCGGCAGGCCGAGCTGCATCCATCGAGTTTGGTTGGTGGATCCTCACCATCATCCAGCCGGTTCCAGTCAGTAGTGAAGGGAATCGGATTTGGGACCGGTGTTGGTTGGTCCTTCTATGTTGCGCACTACCGTTGATGCTTCAACCACTTGGAAGACGGCTTCCAAAAAGAGTGACGAGGCGAAACGAGCAAAGGGTTATTACCACAAGGAAATTGATTCGGTACCGCAAAATGCGCTCTTTGGTTGCTGGCTTCGTTTGCATGGCAGTTCCTTCTGGCTATGTGGGCAAGTCAAAGTAAGGGTCACGCCCGCAGAGGGAGAGTCTATATTGGCAATTTTCGGGTAGATCAGAAGCCACAACGAAACCATTTCATCATTCCGGTGGGGAGATATCGATGGGAACATCCAGCATACGGTGGGTGGTTGGTACTTTGATGGGACGGCTGGCTCGTTTGGGTACAGGGTGAATCGTTTAGTCATTTACTGATGCTTGAGTTGCAGAGCGTTGCCGCCACCGTGTAGGTGAGAAAGTTTGGTTCAGTGGAAGTGAGTTTCCCGGGACGGAAATTAGTATCGATGTGGCCCTTGGGAGTCCCCCGATGGGATTCTTCTGAGGACGGTATTTTGGGATGGCAACAGTTTGTTGTAATTTAGATACTGCTAGAGCGATGGAGGACTGATTTGATGGTGTTATCAAACATGAATCGAAATGATACCAAATTACTTTACAAAACATTCAATTGCACTGACACATTTTGAGTCAAAGGGACGCATCTCGCTCTATTAATTCATTTATTTAGTTTACATCTAAACAGATAACACTGAATCAACAATGTGACACCACAATACACTGTTCGAGGCCGCATCCCTCCATCCTCGAATGCGCCCCTCGCTCGCCAAGTCGTTTTACACCTGGTCTGCCCACCTCGCTCGCTGTGCTCCACGCCGTCTCGTACCTGCCGGATCGGAAGCGATCACCATCTTTGCAGGGTTGCTGTCCGGCATTCTTGCAACATGCCCTGCCCATTGTACCCTTCCGGCTTCAGCTACCTTCTGGATACTGGGTTTGCCGTACAGCTGGGCGAGCTCGTGGTTCATTCTTTGCCGCCACATACCGTCTTCTTGTGCACCGCCAAAGATGGTCGTAAGCACCTGTCTCTCGAATACTCCGGGTGTTTGCAAGTCCTCCTCGAGCATTGTCCATGTTTCATGTCCGTAGAGGACAACCGGTCTTATTAGCGTCTTGTACATGACACATTTGGTGCGGTGTCGAATCTTTTTCGACCGCAGTTTCTTCTGGAGCCCGTAGTAGGCCCGACTTCCACAGATGATGCGCCTTCGTATTTCACGACTAACGTTGTTGTCAGCCGTTAGCAAGGATCCGAGGTAGACGAATTCCTCGACCACCTCGAAGGTATCCCCGTCTATCGTAACACTGCTTCCCAGGCGGGCCCTGTCGCGCTCGGTTCCGCCCACAAGCATGTACTTTGTCTTTGACGCATTCACCACCAGTCCAACTTTTGTTGCTTCACGTTTCAGGCGGGTGTACAGTTCTGCCACCTTTGCAAATGTTCGGCCGACGATACCATCCTTACCAGCTACTTTATTGGTGTTTAGCTGTTGAATGCGATCCTTAACTTCCCTCAAGGTGGGGGCTGGTTGGCTTCCATCGTTCGCTGAACTGACGTAGTCATCTCCTCCGCTGCCTTGACTTTCACTGTCTGTACTCTCAGCACCATTCAAATGTTCCTCGTAGTGCTGCTTCCACCCAAAGGAGTAATTTAACTTCAAAAGAGATGTCCATACAAGTATTACAAAGAAACATTAAAAGTTTATTGACAGTTCAGCAAAGCAAGGTCGACGGTCTATAAGGCATTGTGGAGCATTTTCTCATACCTCAGACTATCAGTATGGGTTTGCTTACACTGTTAAAAAATTCAACTCAGAAGAATGTAAAAAGTGCACGCTTTAGGAATTGTATCGCTTACATGACAGGGTAGTTAACGAACTGAAATTGAATTCTACTACACGAGGCGAAACACTGATAATCCGAAGCTTAATTGGAACTAAATGCAGCGGAGGTACATATTATACACCGTTTTATACTTGGACCGATGCCCTCGTATATTATGAGTATGAAATCGCTTTGTACGACTACATTGCAAATATAGATCTTGAAAATGATCAGATATTCCTGAGAAATGGATTAACTTGTTCATATTCTATTGGAACGTGTCTTGATTCCGAGGAAGGATATTTAACTTGGGACGTTGACTTGAATCGATCGTATGAAATGAAAAAAAAATGAAAAAAACACGAGAAGAGACCCGCATTTGTGGATACAACGGGTATACTACTGATCACCCAAAGATTCTAATAATTGAAACAAAAAATATTAAATCTCCTTTCACACGAAAAGCAGCAACTGGAAAAAAATGTAGACCTTCTCACATATTTTAATTCAAAGATTACGCTTGTTGAGAGCTACATAGGCCAATCTTTGAATGATATCTACAATATGGTTATGTCGGAACTATGTAAATTGGACAAGGTTTTATTGGAGACTAAGCTAACATTAGCGCGTTTAAATCCAAATGAATTTGTCACCAGCATAATGAAAAGAAACGGTTATACAGCCGTGGTTGCTGGAGAAGTTTTGCATGTTCTAGAATGCAAGCCAGTTTTTATCACACCAAGATTTACCGAACAATGCTTTCAGGAAATTCCTGTTTCCTATAACAATATATCTATGTTTCTGGCTCCAGTAACACGTGTTTTACAAACACGAGGAACTGAGATAGAGTGCTCCCCATTATTGCCCGCAAAGTTTGAATTCGGAAGCAGATGGTATACCACAAACGGGAGATTACGAGAAACCACTGCTCCTAGTAAACTATCAACCGATATTGTTACAAGCTGGACCTATACGCCATTACCAAATTTGATGGATAGTGGAGTTTATGACTCCAAAAGTTTAGAAAGAATGAGGAACATGATATATGAACAAGGCGAAAGCCGTGTAGCATCTTCCGTTGTTTACAAGATTTTAGCTGGACAGCATCCAAACACACAAGGGTTCAGGTTTGATGCACTGGTATCTGAAAAAGTAATTGATGGGGCGGTGTCTAAATACTAGAACGAACTCCTTTCTTGGTCTACTTGGTTGGGAAACATTACATCCACAGCTATCGGCATTTACCTAATGGGAAGAACTCTTAGATTCATTATTGATACAGTAATACACGGTCAAATATTGTATGACATTTATGGTTTTAGTTTGACATTAATTGCATCTTTTTGGAATTCATAACCCAGTTTTCTATCGCATAGGAACGTAATGAAAAAGACAAGAAATAGAAGTGAACATAAGGAGCATTTAGATGAGATTCAAATTTCAAATGATATTGAAAACTATATAGAAGGAAACGCAAGTTACCACGGTCAGAGGTGGCATATATCCAAAAATTTAAGACCAATATAATGAAATGATAAAATGATTACAATTTTTTAACAAATTAAATTTTCAATAAGTAATAAGACGCTAATCGACAATTAATTATTAAATCTGGTAGATTTACACGGTCCGGAATGTTGCGAACGCTGCTTATTCCAATTTAGTTAATTACATATCAAGCAACCGATAACTCAAGCAAGCAACACATTAGCATACCAACGTGACGCATAAGTGATTACACCAATTACCTCGGTTACCATCGTTGTCGAACGAAATGACGGAGAGAAAGTAAATTACCAAAGCGAAGGTCACCCCTCCATAAGATAGGAATTTTACAAACTACCTGGATCAGTAACTGCACACAAGATAGAACCTTGCGTAGAATCGATAAGAATAAAGAAAATAAACATTAAAGGTTTCTTAGTTCTAGACATGGAAAATCCCATCGTTGCGTTCCACTGTCTATCTATATTTTACTTTATTGCCTAAACCATTCAGACAAAGCATTATTCCTACCCAAATATCTAATCTATGTAATGATGTTTAATAACCAAATACGGCCCGAAGCGACGCCAGAGAAAGATGATAAGACGACGGTGGTGATTCATCTTGGGTCGAATATTGTTGTTACTTTATTGTATATATAAGACGTTACTTGGGAAAATAAAGTTAGTTCTTACTTATTAGTTGTACCAGATAATTGTTTTTGGTATCAATCGTCCGAAAGCACTGAAGACTCCGCATTATCAGCACGATTTGGACACTGCATGTATTTTTGCATGAACATTTTGGTGGCTCCAGAGAGGAAAAGAACTTCCGGAGTACAGTCCAAGTGAAGTTTGGTGTTGCCGGCGCCTAGATCGGCAAAAGTGAGTAAGGTGAATTGTAGTAAGAGCTCCGGCAGCAATTCTGTTGGATTTTGAAAAGTAAAGTGACATTTACAGTGCAAAGAAGAGTGTAAAGTGACATTTACAGTTGAGTTGAGTGAATCGATTGGAGTGAATTCAGCCAGAATAGTAACAGGTGGTAACACTAAATACGATGGCGATGGCTAATCCCTCATTCAAGTTCATTGAGAACAAGAATGGAAATTGCCGTTTGTGCAACGAGCCGAACAGTAAAGATAACATGGTGTGTTGCGATGAGTGTGACAGGTGGTTTCACCTGGTCTGTGTCCAGCTTAAGCAAATGCCGACCGCCGAAACACGGTTCCTGTATATGAAGTGTGTGTGCATCTGGAGGCGGAACGAGCAACATTATTGGACATCAAAGACAAGTATGATTTAGCTCACCAGCTAAATGAGTCGTTAAGAATACAGCAGGGGCAGCCAAAGAGATAGCATTTTAAATGCTACAAGACAGGCACTAATTAAATTACCAAAATTTAATGGTGAAGCTCGCGAATGGCCCAAATTCAAGAGCATTTTTGACGAGACAACTGCGGAAGGCAAATTCACCAACCTAGAAAACTTGGCAAGGTTGGAAGAAGCTCTGCAAGGCAACGCTGCCAGGAGTGTGGCAAATCTAATGATAGGAGCGGCCAACGTTCCCAAGATAATCCAGCGCCTTGAGGATACTTATGGTAAAACGGAACACATTTACCAGGAGTTGTTAAGTGAAGCTGCTGAAAAGTTTAAATCACAATAAGGTTCGCACAATTGATATTGCCAGCGCAACCAGATGAGACCTGGTTTCAACTATGGAGACGTTAAACAAACCAAAGTTTTTCAGTGATTACCGACTGATTTCGGATATTGTAACAAAGTCACCGTTTAACCTAAAAATCACATGGACTGAAGCGCTACAAAGAAATGCTAATCAGCCAACCCTCCAGGATTTGAACAAATGGCTGCAAAGTCATGCAAAGACATTACGCTTGCTAGTACCGACCCAGAAAAAGGAAATCAAGGAGTCGAATCCACGTGCATGATAACTCCACAAAAATAAAATGCAACGTTTGCCGAAAGGATCATCAGACGCATAAATGTAATAAATTCAAATACAGCAGCTTGGACTATGTTTCTCTTGTTTGAACAAGAGCCATGGCAGTAAATACTGTAAGTACAAGAGAGAGTGTAACATAAACGGTTGCAAAGGAATGCACAACCGCTTATTGTGGCTAAAGTAATCAACAAGAAGTCATCAGATATCAAATGTCCGATCGAGGAAAAGGCTTCAGAGCTTAAAATATTCATCTTCATGAAGCAACTTCGGTCCGAATTTTGACAAACATCGCATGAATATTCAAAACATAGAATGACATAGTCAGACGACTACTCCACGAACTCATTCATTCGACTGCCACTGAATGTGTTTACTATGTGCAGAAAACAACATTATTATCATTGTTTATGTTGATGTTTACCGCTGAAAGTGCCTCGCCTGTGTGATAAATCACTTTACTCATTTGAAATGTGTTCAGATTTCAGATAATTTATCAATTTGTGAAATGTGCACAAATATTCAATGACTAATATTCAACTGAATATTGACTGTCCAAGAACCAAAGCTATGAATGTGTCCAGAAGTGAACGCTGGACAAAATGATGAACAATGGACTTCACTAAAAATTTTCGATTATTTTACACTCTGAGGCTAATCATCATGGAAATACAAAATCAACCGTTTTCTACCAAATTCTACCTGTTGGAAGTTTCCAACAGATAGGGTAGTTTCCGAAATAATAACCCCGAAATGAAACGACCGGCGCGTAGAGTTTACGTTTGGAGGGATTATTATTTTCCTGGAAGGTCATAAATAGGTTTGTATGTCAATAACCGATTGATAGTTGATGTACACTTCAATAATTCAATTTCATCTATGCTCTGTGAATTGCCAATACATGAAAATTAGACTTACGTTTAGTCCTGTTTAGCGTATTTGTCCAGTCTGTCGCAATATAGTCTAGAATTGAATCTCGCGTAACTCGTCCAGCTCAACTATTCGTACTACTATTCCGTACTATAACATATTAGGGCATATTGGTATTGTAATACCTTAGATTTAGTTAGAATTACCTGTTTACGTCGTAGGTTCAGTACGAATTAGGTTAAGAATAGTGTACTGTTAACTCACTGGTGCTCCTAGCTAATATAATTTACTTAAGACAGATTCAATATAATATAAGTAATAAGTTTTTACCTTTATATAATTTAAGCCCTCGAATTCACGATGATAAAAGGATTGCTATCGCAGAAATTCACTTGTGCGGTTAAACGTGCTATAGTTCATAATCTATCGTTTGCCTTCTTCTCAATTATTCTTATCCTCACTGACTAAACAAACTCACCGATGTCCTCGAGTAGGCTATCATCGCATTACATTCTAACTCGTTCCGATACCTACCGATGACTCTGGTGAGGGTACTTGCGTCGGTTTGTTGTAGATACCGCAATGATAGAGGCGCGCTGGCGTGAGTTCGCCAACACTATCAGTAACGCTACAGAACAATAAAAGTGTTGTCAAAACATTCGCCTTTCTTGACCCTGGTTCATTCGTGAGCCTACTGGATCAATCAGTTGCGGATCAGCTTGGACTTCAAGGACGATCGGATCCTCTAGAGCTAACGTGGACCCAGAACATTACGAAGGAAACTCCTAGTCGCAGGGTGCAGTTATCGATACGCGGACGCGAAGGAAAAACGTACTCTATGAAGGATATTAGGACCATTGAGGATATAGAATTTCCTACCCAAACATTGGACGTCAGGCGAATGAAAAAGGACTTCAAGTATCTGGCGGATGTTCCAATCGAAGGCTACATGAACGCAAAACCATCTCTGCTGATTGGCATGGAGCATGCCCATTTGTTGCTGACAACGGACCGACGAGTAGGCGACCAAGACTCCCCAATGGCAGCGCGAACGATGTATAAAGGTGGGCTGGTATTTGGTAAGATGTATAAAGGTGAGCCATCATATTCATTTTGCATTAAAGAAAAGGAAGATTTGAGTCTTTGCTTTGAAAAGTATTCCTCAATTGAGAACTTTGGAGTTAGGGCAGTGAATAAAATGCCAAAGTCATTAGAAGAGGAAAGGGCTGAAACAATCATAAAAAATACTTCAAAATATGAAAATGGTCATTATGAAATAGGATTATTGTGGAAAACAGACAAAGTTAGCTTCCCTCCTAGTTTTAACAGCGCTTTAAACGTCTAAAAAATATGGAAAATATGTTAGCAAGACAACCTGATCTGCAGAAATGGGCTATAGATACGTTTAACGGATTTGTTTCGAAGGGATATGCACGTAAACTTAGCCCACATGAACTATTGCAAGAACATTACAATACATATTATTGTTATTCACATATACTTCCTGGGCCTGATTTTTTGAAATCTTTGTTCGTAGTTCAGTTGAGATTCCAAGAACATACAATTGCCATTGCAGGGGACATTCAAGAAATGTTCCAACAAATAAAGATTATTAACCAGCTTGCGCAAAGATACCTTTGGAGACAATGCGATGGCAAAAAGGATCCAGATGTATACGTAATGGAATCGATGGTTTTCGGTTCTACTTGTTCACCTGCTTGCGCGCAAGCTGTCAAAAATTATAATGCACGATTATTTAAAAAAGATCTTCCCAAGGCTTCCGAGGCTTCAGAAAACAATTTTTATGTTGATGATTATTTAGACAGCTTTGAAGAACTCGTCGAAGCGTCTGAAGTAGTTCTAAGAGTTATACAGATACATCAACATGCAGGTTTCTACCTTATGAATTTTATTTCAAGTTCGAAAGAGCTACTGGGAAAGAGTACTGGGAATTTATTGGAATGGGGAATGGAAAAAAGAATGGAATGGAAAATGGGGCAAACGTCAAAATAGTTTCAGCAAAGGCCAGAGTTGCGCCGATCAAAATGTTATCTATTCCTCGCTTGGAATTACAAGCTGCAGTATTGGTAACATGGAAAATCCCATCGTTGCGTTCTTCTGTCTATCTATATTTTACTTTATTGCCTAAACCATTCAGACAAAGCATCATTCCTACCCAAATATCTAATCTATGTAATGATGTTTAATAACCAAATACGGCCCGAAGCGACACCAGAGAAAGATGAAAAGATGGTGGTGATTCATCTTGTGTTGAATTTTTTTGTTACTTTATTGTATATATAAGACGTTACTTGGGAAAATAAAGTTAGTTCTTACTTATTAGTTATACCAGATAGTTGTTGACTGGTCAACCACCAACCACCATCAACCATCCGAAAGCACTGAAGACTCCGCATTATCAGCACGATTTGGACACTGCATGAGAATTGGGATGACAAGGAACCCGTTTGTATACAATTTTTTCCTTGATTACTATATAAAAGGTAATTTGGGAAGGGAAGTTGAGACAACTTGTTATGTCTAATTTTCCAATAGTAAAACTGAGACCAAAAGCCCATCAACCTTTGATCAATGCTTGTTCTCTGGATTAACGACTATCTGTTTAGCGGCGTATCATTTCACGAGTTAGTAAAAATTTTCGGAAGGTGTTACTTTAACTTTCCTCTGTCTTATGCTGGTTGACTTGTTTGATCGGTTTGAAAGCAGGTAGCTTACTTGAGTACAATCGAACTGCCGAGCCTCAGCGCGTGTTCAATTAATCATGTACATGCGGTCACCATAAGCACAGCATATGTAATCCACGGTACGTTAATAGTAATTACAGAAGTTGCTCGATATTCATTCATCGTCAAAATCATCATAGGAGATTTGAACGCTCAGGGGCCAAGAGGAGGAGTTTAGACCGACTATTGAAAGTTCAGCGCTCACCGGCTGACGAACGAAAACGGCCTACGACTCAATTGATTTCGCCGCCCGAATATGGCCATTCGCAGCACCTACTTTCAACACAGCCCCGTATCGGTACACCTGAGATCCACCGACAGAATCACAAATCGACCACGTTATGATTGATGGACGGCACTTCCGACATTATCGACGTCAGGACATATCGTGGCGCTAACATCGACTCTGACCACTATCTGGATGGTTAAACTGCGCCCAAAACTATCCGTCATCAACAATGTTCGGTACCGACGACCGCCGCGGTAGACCAGAGCGACTGAAGCAACCTGATGTCGCCACTCGCATACGCGCAGCATCTCGAGGCAGCGTTAAGAGGTGAGCCTGATGGGGCCCCTCTGAGGACTGCTGAATACAGTCAAAGAGCCATTAACGACGCAGCGGAGAACAACGTCGGGTATATGGGTCGAAGTCGACGGAACGATTGGTCTGACGAAGAGTGCAGACAGATTCTGGAGGAGAAGGACGCAGCGCGGGCGGTCGCGCTGCAGGTACCGGCAGAACGTGGAACGTTATAGACGGAAGCGAGACAGCAGACCCGCCTTTTCAGGAGAAGAAACGCCGCCTGGGAAGCGGAGTGCAGGAGATGGAACAGGTGCTGTTCTCAAGATACACGTTCTATCAGAAGCTCAACGCATCCGCAAAGGCTTCGTGCCGCGAGCCGAAATGTGCGGATAGATGGGAGCATCTTGACGGACGAACGTGGTGATCGAAAGGTGGAAGCAGCACACGAGGAACATCTGAATGGCGCTGAGAGTACAGGCAATGAAAGTCAAGGCAGCGGAGGAGATGACTACGTCAGTTCAGCGGACGATGGAAGCCAACCAGCCCCCACCTTGAGGGAAGTTGATGCCATTCCAACAGCCAAAGACCAGCAGCTGGTAAGGATGGTATCGGAGCTGAGCTCATCAAGATGGGCCCGGAAAAGCTCACTTGCCTGCACAAACCGATAGTGAATCTGGGAAACGAACACCTGGAGGAGTGGAAGGAAGGGTTATATGCCCCATCTACAAGAAAGGCGACAAACTGGAGTGTGAGAACTTCGAGCGATCACCATCCTTAATGCCGCTACAAAGTGATATCCCAGATCATCTTCCGTCGTCTGTCCCATTAGTGAACGAGTTCTGTGGAAGTTACTGCCGGCTTGCTGACGGCCGCTCGACAACGGACCAGATCTTTACTGTACGGCAAACTTCAAAAATGCCGTGAATACCAGGTCCCAACGCACCATCTGTTCGTTGATTTCAAGGCGGCATACGACAGTATAGACCGCGTAGAGCTATGGAAAATTATGGAGAACAGCTTCCCTGGGAAGCTTACCAGACTGATCAAAGCAACGGTGGATGGTGCAAACGTGAAGATTTCGGGCGAACACTCCAGTTCGTTCGAATCGCGCCGGGGACTAAGACAAGGTGATGGACTTCGTGCCTGTTGTTCAACATTGCGCCAGAAGGTGCGCGAGAGCCGGGTGTAACAGCGGGGACGATTTTCAACAGATCCAGCAATTGCGGATGACATGGACATTGTCGGCCGAACATTTGAAGGTGGCAGAACTGTACACCCGCCTGAAACGTGAAGCAACAAAAGTTGGACTGGTGGGAATGCGTCAAAGACAAAGTAATGCTTGTGGCGGAACCGAGCGCGAAGGACCCGCCTGGGAAGCAGTGTTACGATAGACGGGGATACCTTCGAGTGGTCGAGGAATCTGTCTACCTCGGATCCTTGCTAACGGCGACAACAACGTGTAGTCGAAATACGAAGGCGCATCATCTGTGGAAGTCGGGCCTACTAGGCTCCAGAAGAAACTGCGGTCGAAAAAGTCGCCACCGCACCAAATGTGTCTCGTACAAGACGTTAATAAGACCGGTAGTCCTCGGACATGAAACATGGACAATGCTCGAGGAGGACTTGCACCCGAGTATTCGAGAGACGGGTGCTTAGGACCATCTTTGGCGGTGTGCAAGAAGACGTGTGGCGGCGAAGAATGAACCATGAGCTCGCCCAGCTCTACGGCGAACCCATCCAGAAGGTAGCTAGCCGAAGGTAGATGGCAGAAGGTATGTGCAAGAATGCCGGACAGCAACCTGAAAGATGGTGTTCGCTTCTGATCCGGGCGTACGAGACGACGTGGAGCGCAGCGAGCGAGATGGGGACCAGGTGCAGAACGACTTTGGCGAGCGTGGGGCGTATTCGAGGATGGGAGATGCGGCCTCGAACCGTGTATTGTGGCGTCAAATTGTTGATTCAGTGTTATCTGTATAGATGTAGACTAAATAAATGGATGAAATGCTCGATATTCATAAGAAACAGTGTTGACGTGCGGATGTAGCGCAGTTTATTTAGCCGTTATTTAAGCCGACTATCGTCGGTTATCTAACGTTTCTGGGTACCGCGTGGAGGCGAACTGCATTGCCCACCTTGTGTGTGTGTGTGTGTGTGTGAAAATAAATAAAGTGAACCTTGAAGGTGCCTCACATATTGGTGGCTCCAAAGAGGACCACTATAGAACGATATGAGCAATAATTAGTTTGGACTTAGATTGGGTTTAGATTCACACTATTATTTACCGTATTGGTTGATTTACGAATTAAAGCAGAACTGTTAGGTGATTTATTTCACAGATTTTTGGATTTTTCCATTGTCAACTGTCAAAATCACCGAAAATCAGTTAATTATACCGAACAGTTCTGTTGTTGAGATTTCGTAAAATTTTACCGAATTCGGCGATATATTTTAAATGTGTTGATTTGGATTGATTGGATTTGAATTTGATTGATTTGTGTTGGATTTTGATTAGATTTGGAATAGATTTGAATTGGTTTTGGATTGGATTAGAATATGATTTGGATTGGATTCGATTTGATTTGGATTGATTTGATTGATTCGATTTGATTTGATTAATTGGATTGATTTGAATTAGATTTGAATTGATTTGAATTGATTTGGATTGGATTTGATTGAATTTACTGGATCGGATTGGACTTCGATTGAATTGATTGGATTTGAACTGCATTTAGATTGATTTGATTAGATTTGGGTTTGATTTGGTTTGACTGATTGATTTGATTGATCCGATTGACTTTGATTGAATTTGGGTAGGGCTTGATTGGATTGGATTGATTTGGATTGGAATTGATTGAACTGGATTGATTTAATTGATTTGAACTGCATTTAGATGGATTTGACGAATGGATGTATTTGACTGGATTTGAATTGATTTGATTGATGATTGATTTGATTGATTCGATGATTTGATTGATTTGATTGATTTGATTGGATTTGATTGATTTGATTGATTTGGATTGGATTTGATTGATTTGGATTGATTTGAATTTGATTTGAGGATTTGGTTTGAATTTTGATTGGATTTGCATTGGATTTCGATTAGATTTGGAATGGACTCGGAATGGATTCGGAATGGATTCGGAATGGATTTGTATTGGATTTGGATTGGATTTGGATTAGATTTAGATTAGATTTGGACTGGATTTGGATTGGATTTGGATTGGATTGATTTGGATTGATTTGGATTGATTTGGATTGATTGATTTGGATTGATTTGAATTGATGATTGATTGGATTTGATTGTGTTGATGTCGAGCAATAAAGTTTAGCATAAATATAAATGTCGTTATGATAGGGTGAATGCAACATGCTTTGGAGCGTCACCGAAAGGCAAATAAAAAAGCAAGAGACGACGAAAGAAATGATAAACTACCCGTGATGACGGCGAAGGTCGGCGTCAGGTCAGGTAAAGACGTTAGGATCAGGTAAAACTTAGACATAAGAAAATCCATATTTGTAAGTAGAAATAGGAAATAAAATTATTACCATCTCAGCATCGTTAAAGTGAAGTTCATTCTTCATTGTAAGAAAAGAAAGTCCGTCTCCAATTGATTAGTGGCAAAAATAGGTGTCATCGTGAGAAGATTAGGTTTCTTGGTTAAAGAAACATTTGGTGGAGATCCAGAGAGGAATTAAGTGTTTTCCTCACGGTGACCGTTGTGACTAGTTCTTGTTTTTTGATAGTGAAATCCTAAGACACGACAGGTGATCGGTCTAGGTAAAAGAACGATAACGGTGAAAGCGCATTGAGAGTAAGCAATCAATTCTTAGCAGTTACCCGAGAATTATTTGCAACAAGCGAAAAGTGAAAAAGGCTCTTGGACGCGACGGATGGTCGGCCAAGTCAAATCACAAAGGGGAAATTCGTGATTGTGGTGAAAAAAGGCTCTTGGACGCGTCGGATGGTCGACCAAGTCAATCCACTTAGAGACGAGTGGTAGCGAAGCTAGATCAAAGAATTAGTAATAAGTGATAAGTTAGATCATTAGAGATATAGGACAAAAGTTCTTTCAGAAAGTTTCGTGTGAAAAATAATTTGTTAGTTTTGGTGCAGTGATCCTGTTTCAATTAAAGCAGCAAATGTTGCAAATTGTTTATGAAGAGAATAAGAAGGGAAATTGTAAGTCCTGCATTCATCCTCGATGAAAAGAGTCGATGATTCAATGCGATGATTGCCTTTATGGTTTCATCAATCTTGTGTCAATTTAGAATCTTTATCTACGGAAGAAGAAACCGGCAATGCCCACGTTGTATAGAGATTTACTCTAAACTAAAAATATTTGAAGAGAAAGAATCTAGAGTACTAGAACATTTTTGAAAAGTGACAAGGAAACACAAGAAGCTCAAAATAAGATGTTTCAAGATTTTTTTAAAATAATGAATCTGAAAATAGAAAAAATGAATCATTTTCAATTGTATCCCTTCTACTTCTTATTCTTCTACTCCCACAATGCCGGTTAATCATACAACAGCCTCTTCGAATCCTAATAGTAAATTTGGCTAGACAATCTATAAGAACTCCCATATTTTGATGGTTGTTATAAAGTATGGCTTGTTTTAAGACAGCCTTCGATACAACTACAGGTAATTTAAGAAAGGGAAATTGAGACAACTTGTCATGTCTAATTTTCCAATAGTAAAACTGGGACCAAAAACCCATCAACCTTTTATTAACGCTTGCTCTTTGGATTAACGACTTTTTGTTTGGCGGCGTGTCATTTCACGAGTTAGTAAAAAAAATCTTCGGAAAGTGTTACTTTATCTTTCCTCTGTCTTATGCTGGTTGACTTGTTTGATCGGTTTGAAAGCACAGGTAACTTACTTGGAGTACAATTGAACTGCCGAACCTCAGCGCGTGTTCAATTAATCATGTACATGCGGTCACCATAAGCACAGCATATGTAATCCACGGTACGTTAATAGTAATTACAGAAGTTGCTCGATATTCAATCACAGCTTTAGATATGGAGGCCACAACATCAGGGAAACGGTTTGTCTAACGACAATTAACACCGTTTACTGTAGAGCCATTCAATAAAAGGAAAAGCGAATTGGATCTTTGTTGATAAATGTGAAGTAATCATAGAACAGTAAGTGCGATAAATATTTGTTTCTATTGAAATATGTCAATGATAAGATTTGTCTTTTGAATCTGTGTTTGCGAAATTAGATACTAATTAACAAAACAGTCCCCATTATCCAAACTTCGTCTTCGGAAACAAATAAATATAACAAAAAATCGCCTATCGTCCAACCGTACAACCAACATTCAGTTTAGCTCAAAATAAGAAGTTTTTTGATTTGCATATAATTGGTGAGATTGAAATTACATAACATACTAAAGCAGAATACACTACCTATCAAAAATCTTAAAAAAACAGAATCAGTAAAAAAGAGGTTTGAGTAAGTCAATAATATTCAGAAAGAAAAGGTAAAAAGAATACAAGGTATCAGGAAATAGTCAGGAAAATAATATGTTTACTAGCGACCAGTATACGGCCATAATCCGAGCAAACATGTCTGGTTAGTTTTGAAAATTAAGGTCCAGAAGCAAAAACCAGCAAGCATCCAGCAGTTGCGGCAGGTAATCTCGTCTGAATGGGCCACAGTTATTGAACAGATGCAGTTATTGAAGTGAAGCCAAAGGTGGGTGGCTAGTAAGCCAGAAGGGTTTTTGCGTTTACCCTTTTTCAAAATAAATAAAATAAAATCTCAGAAAAACATAAACACAGTATACATAAGGACAATGTGAAAAAACATAAATTGATTAATCAAGGAGGAACACCATCAAATTACCTTATTTTAGCCAGAAAAAAAAATAGGGAACGGAGGCGGGCAAATGTTCACAATGAATATGACATAGCAGATCGTGCATTGCTGACCTTGTGTATGTAGATTAATAATGTTCTGGTCGTTTACGGCACATTGCGCCCTTTCGCTGTTACTGAATAAGAAACAGTGCTGGCCAAAGCTGGATGTGCTGTTCATTTAGTCTATTTGCCGACTAACGTCGGTTATCTAACGTTTCAGTGGACGCGCGGAGGCGAACTGCATGCTCCACCTTTGTGTGTGTGTGTGAAAAAAATAAAAGAATCTTTACAAGCTCCCCGAGCAATACGAACGAAGCATACCGAT
>NC_085140.1:38062818-38230318 GCF_024139115.2 Armigeres subalbatus | reverse complement strand
TAATATCTATGTCGTCGGCGAAGCCAAATAGCTGGACGGACTTATTGAGAATTGTACCACTGATCCCTGATCTTCGTATTATCCTTTCCAAAGCGATGTTGAATAGTAGACACGAAAAACCATCACCGGTTTCGAAGGGACTCGAGAATGCCCCTGAAACTGGAACTACGCACATCACCCGATCCATCGTCGCTTTGATCAACCGTGTCAGTTTATCCGGAAATCCGTGTTCGTGCATTAGCTGCCATAGCTAGTCCTGATCGATTGTATCATATGCGGCTTTGAAGTCGATGAATAGATGATGTGTGGGTACGTTGTATTCGCGGCATTTCTGCAGTACTTGGCGAATGACGAACACCTGGTCCGTCCGTGGTGGAGCGTTCGCCCAAAAAACCCGCCTGGTACTGCCCCACGAACTCCCTTGCAATTGGTGCTAGTCGGCGGCATAAAATTTGGGAGAGTACCTTCTAGGGCGGCCTTCAGCAATATGATTGCGCGGTAGTTACTACAATCCAGCTTATCGCCCTTTTTGTAGATGGGACACACGACACCTTCCACCCACTCCTGCGGCAAAACTTCCTCCTCCCAAACCTTGGTAATGACCCAGTGCAGCGCTCTAGCCAGTGCCTCACCACCGTGTTTAAATAGCTCTCCTGGTAGTTGGTCAACCCCAGGGGCTTTGTTGTTCTTCAGCCGGCCAATCTCCTCCTGGATTTCCTGGAGATCCGGAGCCGGTAAAATTATGTCCTGTGCGCGTTCTCCCAGGTCCATCACCACACCGCCATCTTCGCCATTCAGGTGTTCTTTTTTTTGTAAAATATGTTTATTTGTGCATAAGATAAAAATTAATTTACAAAATTATTACTTAAGCGTGTGTAGCATTATTACATTGTGCAATAAAGAAGACATATTGAATAAATATTTTCAAATTTTTCAACTTTTTCCATTTCATTATCCCTAATAGTTTGGAGCGCAGGCATACTGCAACGAGGTAGTGGTCGGATTCAATATTCGCACTGCGGTAAGTGCAGACGTTTGTGATGTCGGAGATGAATTAACCGTCGATTAGAACGTGGTCGATTTGGTTTTCCGTTTCTTGGTTAGGTTATTTCCATGTGGCCATGTGGATATTTTTGCGGACTACCATTCCGCGGGAGGCTGCGAAGTTTATGCATCGTTGGCCGTTGTCATTCTATACGGTGTGCAGACTACATATACGGTCCGATGACCGGTCTATACATTTCTTCCCTTCCTCCCTGTGCGTTCATGTCACCGATGACGATTTTGACGTCCCGCATCGGGTCATCGTCATCGGGTCTCCCTTCGTGGGGGCAGTGCACGTTGATGATGCTAAACGTTGTTGAACGTTGTTGCTATAGTTGAAGAAACGGCTTTCAGTCCTCAGCTTGCACAACCTTGCGTTGATTGGCTGCCACCCAATCACACGATGGCGCATCTTACCCATCACTATGAAGCTGGTTTCCAGCTCGTTGGTGCTGCCACAGCTTTGGTAGAAGGTAGCCGCTCGATGCCCGTTTTACACACTTTCTGTCCTGTCCTCCTCTTTCATGTTGGTACTATGGCACAGGAGTGATATGTTTCCTGTTATTTTTTTGTAAATGTACCGCGATATTTCCATAGTTGAAAGATATTTAACTAAGCAAAAGCTATTAAAAGTACATCTCTGAAGAAAAAAAAACTAATGGAATCACTGATTGAAGCGCAGTGGTAACCAAACTATTATTGATAACATTCTTCTTTTTCCTTATTTATTGGGTCCATCTGGCAATTGAGGTCTTGGTACTGTTACCGATTGTAACTTGTAACCTATGTGTGGCATTTTAATTGTATGTGGGATTTAACGAGGGATAACCTCCGAAAGTTATGAGAATCAAAAGACAAGCACGCTACTGTAGGTTTATGCCGGAATTGGACTCTCTGGAAGGACTTAGCTATTCCAAGTCGTAGAATAGCAGTTCCAACAACGTCATTGTTGGTCCTGTACCAATACCTATCGGTACAGGACCAACAATGACGTATACAACTGCCGTAATCTGAAAAAGTGACGTATGCGCCAAATTACAACACACATGTTTTCCATTTTTTTTTAAAGAGCTCGATGAATACTAGTCGCTGACACCATTTTTGGGAAATGGCGTATACGTCACTTTGCCAGATTACGCAGGATAGGCTGGAGCGACGTTATCTAACCAGTTTTGAACGGTACAGTGCGAAGTGGATTGTAAAAGACAAGTTTGAACAGCCGAGAGGCATTTGGGAGAGGGTTGGTTCACCTCAGATTATGTGAAATTGATAGATAACTGGAATGAACCATTCAACATTGATATTTCAATTTCAGAACGCTAATCCACAACGACAAAAACCAGCAAGCATGGGGACTAATCGTGCTGCTGGTGTCCAAAGCGGCCGGCCATGCGGAGTCCATTCCGGAAATGGAACAGGACAAAAGTGCCGGTGTTCTGCACGCGCAGCGAGCCCTGGCTGAGGTAACGGAGATGATCCGCACTTCACATCTGATCCATCAGGGTATGATGAATTTGCAATCGATGGACAATGCGGGAAACAATCTGAGCGGTGATAGCGAAATGATTTTCGGCAACAAGATGGCTCTGCTTGGTGGGGACTATCTGCTTGCCAATGCATGTCAGCAGATTGCTGCCTTTAGGTAATGTTTGTAATTCGAATTGTTATAAGTTAAAACAAATAAATATGTTTTTTTTTCAGGAATCAAGACCTAAACATGCTTATCTCATCCGCATTCAGAGATTTGGCTGAATCAAACTTCATCGGCGATCGTGATGAGCAAAATAATCCCCTCCCGTCTAAGCCGGCATCAAGCGTGCCTGGAAATCCATCTCCGGACTGCTCCTTAGATGAGCTAGGTTTCGGTGACCTTGAAGATAATACAAAACCAATGAGTATGGAAATGGTTTTCGGAAATCCCGAAAGGGAATGGTCCTTGCGACACGTGCTAGGCGGAGGCAGCTTGCTAGGAAAAAGCTGTCAGGGAACGCTGATGCTGGCGAGGCAACCGGAGGAACTACAAAAGCAAGGGTACTTATTCGGACGGCACCTATCTCTAGCGTGGCAGGCATGCATCGACTTGCAGCCGTTTCTCCATAGCACCTTACCTCATGGTGCGCAATTCAGTCTAGTGTCGGCACCGGTGCTGTTCCACTTGGAGCATGACCCCAGCATATATGCGGAAATCGAAAAAGGACGTACTTCAGTCGACGCAATCGACTATCACCACCTGCACCAGGCCATCTGTACCGGCCCAGGGTTAGAAAGGACGAATCACCTGATGAGAAAACATAGTCGTGCGGCAATGCAAGTGTTGGATCGGTTGTCAGCCTCCGATGCACGAACGGCCCTGCAGAACATCATTCTGGCCATGCAGGAGCTGTAACGTAAAGGTAGGCGATACTATCAAAGATTTTTATTTTGAGGATCGAAACGAAATTCCATGGATTTGGGCTTATTTGATTGACCAGAAGCAGTTCAATTGCACAGTAAATCAAATGATGGGCTAGTCAGACTGATTATTCATTCCCTCAAATATCTTCTAAATTAACAATAATTAAGAAAATTATTTTGAGCTTTTTAGTGGAATGTCTTCACTTGTCATGAGACGAGTTTGTACAATCCCATTGAAATTCCACTGAAGACGGCCTTTCTGTTGAGGTCGATATACGTATCTGTCAAGATACAATTAAGTGGTGGAATTCCAATGGGATTGTACAAACTCGTCTTATGACAAGTGAATAATGGTGTTGTCTTCGCTCAGCAGATTTCTAAAGATGTGTGTATTTATATCTTCGTCCCTACAAAGATAACTGGAATTAGCATTTGTTAAGAGGATGTCTGCTATTGGATTCATTCATTTATTAAGCTTGCTTTCTACATACACATCAGTTCTACCGATCAATTCTTAATACATGTCCAAAAATTTGTTTTCGATTGAACATCAAAATGAGGTTCAGCCCGCAATAACTAATTTTCATTCCTATCCATGGAGCTATCATGTTAACGCTGGTAAACATGTGCTAATTAGAACAAATATTTAAGCTCTTTCAATGGAATGTCTTCAACTGTCTAAGACGAGTTTAGTACTTTCCATTTAATTCCACTACGTTCTGTTATCTATACAGATACGTATTTCGGCCTCAACTGTGAGGCCAGCTTCAGTGTCTCTTACTTGACTCAACTAACTCGACTCGAGGCATTCTAATATGATGCAAATTGAATATGCAAAATTGTTGATACCAATATAGTAGTTTGTGCAACAAGTTGCAAAAAGATGATTTTTTCAGCACGAGTTGTACGTTTATCCAACGAGGCTTGCCGAGTTGGATAAATACTACGAGTGCTGAAAAAATCGAGTTTTGCAACGAGTTGCACACGCTATTTTTTGCGATGACGGAAAATGGACTTTAATTTGATAAATCTGTACCAAAATTGTACAGTCTAATTTACTCCACTTGATCATTATTGCCAAAAAATTATGTTGCTGCTGAGAACAATCAGATTCCATGTTACCGTGCCACATTGCATAGTTCGATAAGCCGTGATGCGATATATGTGCTTGCCTTAGGAAATTTTTGATATCATGTCCACCAAACTATTCATTTTATTACGGGGCGCATAGAATACACTATTTGAGCACTTACTAAAGCTAATTCAGTAAAATATAGTCATGTAACTACTGTTCTGATGTTGGTTTTTCATTATAGCACCCAAATGAGTGTTATAATGAATATTATGCAACCCATTTGAGTTGCATAATGTTCATTAAAGCACCCATTTCGTTGGTATGGAAAAGTAGGCCGTTTTATCACTCAAAGACGAACTGTAAACCAGATATTATGATCAGGAATTGCAAAAAATATATTTAACGTTATAACGGCTACGCGATTGATTTCTATTCTATTATAAAATTATCTATTATCCAACGAGGCTTACCGAGTTGGATAAATACTACGAGTGCTGAAAAAATCGAGTTTTGTAACGAGTTGCACACGCTATTTTTTGCAATGATGAAAAATGGGCTTTCATTCGATAAATCTGTACCAAAATAGTACAGTCTAATTTACTCCACTTGATCATTCTTGCCAATGAATTATATTGCTGCGGAGAACCAATCATTTTCCATGTTACTGTACCATATTGCATAGTTCGATAAGCCATGAAGCGGTAAATGTACTTGACTTGGAAATTTTTGATGTCGTGTTCACCAAACTATTTAATTTATTACGGGGCGCATATAATACACTATTTGATCACTTACCGAGGCTATTTCAGCAAAATGTAGTCATGTAACTACTGTTCTGATGTTGGTTTTTCGTTTTTGCATCAAAATGAGTGTTATAATGAATATTATGAAACCCATTTGAGTTGCATAATGTTCATTAAAGCACCCATTTCGTTGGTATGGAAAAGTAAGCCGTTTTATCACGCAAAGACGAACTGTAAACCAGATATTATGATCAGGAATTGCAAAAAGTTGTTTTCGTCGTCGAAGATTGTAGATATTTTAATTCCGGAATTTCGTTTTGACACCAAAACCTGAATAGCTAATGTAGCGCATATCACTAATGTAACAGTCGTTTTGAAACTTTTTCAGCTTGCAGATGTTTACTCCAATAAAGAGATGTCGCTGCGAGAGTCGAAACGATGTTACGCTATCGTACCACAGTGTAGTTGTGTACGTGAGCGAGTCTAAACGAACGGTAGCGTGTGTAAAAATCTGTTCGTAAAAACGTAAACAAAACCTTGAAATCGTGCGTGATGAATGAATTTGCGAAAGTGTGCGTACGTGAAACGTCAATCGTATCCAGTTATGGTGGTGTGGGGAATGAATGAACAGTGAGCTTACGGTAAAAACACTTACATCACTGACCAGCAGAGCCGTGTGGAAAGATTGGTGGACTCTTCATCTCGGGAGTAGAAATCGTCTGCCGTGCGTTTTGCCGGAATTTTTAAAGGTGTGAATAATTTATGCTCGAAACAAACAAGTTTTTTGTATAATCTGGTGACAACTACGGCGACAGCGAATTGTATTACCGCAGCAACGTGTCGCCGTCATTTGAATGGCAGTGATTTGGGAACTCGGACGTGCCAAAACCGAATCTCCTTACGCGTAGTGAATTAGTGCAGTGCAATTTCCACGATAAAGAAAGTGCCTTGTACACACGAATACGATAACTTCATTCAAAGAAGGCATGAAAGTGAAGATGCAGTTTGAAATGTAAATAGAAACCAGTAACACGAATTGATCGCAATATTATTGGTAGAGCAGCTAGCGTAAGTACTCTAAATTTACTATTTCGTAATTTTAAAAATTTATAATATAATGAGATATTTTTGTGCATATGTAATATTTGCATATTTCTAGCAACGAATAAAAAATCATGTCAGTTGGTTAAGACCAATTACGAGAGTCCTCTGTGCTGCCAACAGTAAATCTTTTCCCTTCAAAGTTCATTTCCTGATACGACTGTTGACATTTGTCCCTGGATTTAATGTTAATATCACATGTACCGGGATTTATTTGTATGTAGGCTACAGATGATATACTTATAATCAAGAAAATAACGTGTCATGGGTTAATGAAAATAAACAATTGTTTTAACAGTTTCAATAACGAAAGTTTGTTTACAGAAAACAAATTAGGTATCAAAAACTAAATTCGGTTTTTGATTTTTTTTTCTGGCAGCAAATAAAGGATTGTTATGACCATGCGAATCTTGTGATTTTTGTACATTTGAGCTTTTGTAGTTTTGTACGGTTTTTTTCTTGATTATTTTTCAAAAAAGATTTCGGATCTAAATATCGATATTTAAGTGTTATCGCCATGGATTAATACTTTTTACTAAGCAGCAGTTTAATAACTGACCACGTCCTTACAATCACGGATGGAAGGTACGGACATTCCTTCCGTTCAACATCTACTAGTGAAGATACAGGGAACCTACCCGAGCAAAGTTTGAAACCAAATTAAAACAATATTTGCTGTCATGATGTCAATTATTTGATTATTTACTCCAGTCAGCGCCGTAGTGGGTGGTTGGCCAGGTTGGCCCCCGCCAAGGGAGCCAGGTCATAGGAGGGCGCCGAAATCCAGAATTGCACTATGAAAAATGATGAAAATGATCTCATCAAGCTTTTTTTACGCGGTTGGATAGCACTTGAAATTTCTTGTGTATTTAATTTCCGAATGGCCCTTTTCCGTCAATAACTGATACAGATATAAGAACGTCGGCTCAGGGAGCAGCATTACCTTGAGTATCATTAATTTTTTTTTTATCATTTATCTGATGGAAAAGAAGTGAAAAATAGAAAGGAACAGGAAATATATATGAAAAGGAGAATGGAATTATTTTCTACACAGCCAGAAATATTATCTAAATTTACGTTTATTTTAATACACTTATTTGGAGCATGAAAATAAACCCAAAAATAAACGAACGCACTGTAATTTTGAATCTAAATCTATTTAAAATTACACGATCGTGTAAAAATAAATAAGATTTAATTGAAATTTAAATAAATATATATTTAAATTTATATGACAGTTGCATTTACATCAAATCACGTTTATTTTTACATAAGATGTCATTTTACATGCCGTTTAATTTTTTTCCTGTTTGGGGAAGAAGCCCTAGGTGAAGAGTAGACCGTAAAAAAACGCGTATAATTTTTGTTCGTGACTAAGAAATCTAAGCCGTTTTCAAATAATAGAAAATTGGAAGTTAGGAGAAGTTTTTTTTTTTAATTTTTCTCTCATTTTATAGAAGCAAACTATTTGAGGTTCAAACGGACCACAAAGATAGCATTCGATCTAATGACATTTTCGATTCTTTCAAACCATACACTTGTATAATGGTGAAAAAACAAGGAAAGCCGTTGAATTTTCGATGATATTTTGAATTTTATTTTATCTTCCGGGTCTATTTAAGCTGGTAAAACTTTAAACGAGGCACTTATCTAAAGACATGCTGAATACGAGAATCTACATCGATAGATTTCGGTAATGATGGTTACTGATCTACTTCAAAGTTTAAATTTATTGATCTACGTGACGCCAATCAATGTCACCAAACTACCGATAGACCCACTCCAGGAATTGATATATTTTGATACAAATAGATCCGGAGTTGGTGTTTTCTTGATACGACCAATCGCTATTCCTACCTTTTACCACTTCTCTCCGAACATGAGCTTCATTGAAGTGCAGTACAAGGGGAATCGATTATCAGGGGTTTAGTTATAGACTCGATTATCCGGAATATTTTTTTCTTCGATTTTTTTTATTTTTATTTTTTTAAATGTCAATATTATACTATACAATATGATCATTTAAACAATATGGGACGTATCTAGGGAGTAGGAGGGGTTGAAAAGGGTTTTGTTTTGTATATGGACATTTGATTATAGGCTAGGCTTGTATATCAATTTTATGAATTCAAACGAATATATTTATATATTATATATATATATATACGAATATATACGAATATCATATTTATATAAAATATGATTATTTGAAGAAACATGAACGCAGCTGGAATGGGAGGGACTGAAGTAGGGGTGTTCCAAATATTTAATCTCAATTCCATGCATCAAATATTTTCTCAAAAACATGTCCACAAACTTCTCGGTTCAAGAACTTTCCAATGGTAGTCCATTTCCTCTCTTTTTCTTTAATGCAATTACTTGATCGTTTGTCAATTAAGCTGTTGCATTTGAAACAAAATCTTCAGATTTTCCATTTATATCAATCCAATGTGGTTCAAAAACTGTTCAGTCACTCATTCGACAGATGGAAACGTAAGCTCGCCACGATGCCACCTTCCCGTAACACGGTAGATCACTTTGACATAGTGTGTTGCTGTGTAAGATCTAGTTAGGGCAATAAGTTGTGGTAATTAAAGATTCATCGTATTTAGTCTCCGCTACCAAAAGCAGTCTCAGAAATAAAACATAAGTAATGTTACCTTGCAGACAGTTGAAAGACTCAATTTCCTCTTGTTTAAGGCTAAACTGTATGCAGCGGAAACAACTTTTCAAGCAATTAGTTGAAAAACCTCGGAAGTTCTTATTACTGAACATATTCTCTTGTTTCAAATGGTCTTGTAGACAGAGCTAAATCCCGGGTTTGTAGCTTTACTGGTGATATTCTAGAAGCAAGACAAGGATGTGGCTAGGACTCCGATGCATGGCCAAAAACAGTATTACTGTTATGTTTTCTCAAGAAATAATTGATTTCCTATTGATAAGGGGCGCGCCTTCAATGGGATTGCTCTCTGTGAAGGGTCTAAATAGCGGGACCTTGTCATGGTGCTCTTTAACCTTTTTGTCTGTGCTCTGGGGTCAATATGACCCCAGGACACTTGAGTGGCTGCCATTTTTTAGTTTTCAACCGATTTTCTTAATTTTGGTAGTTTGGTTAAACTCACCGAGATCTGTCTCCTAGGTGCAAATTCAAATTCAAATTCAAAAATCTTGAAAATATGCGCTACAGTGTACTTTTTTCAAAAAACTTACGTTGTCTGTGCTCGGGGGTCATATTGGCCCTAAATTGAAATTGTTATAACTTTTTTAATACTTGGCCAATTTTAGATTTTTGGGGCTGTTTCGAAAGATAATTTAATCATCTTTCGGGTCGTTACCAAAGATTGACTATAGGTAAGTGGGTACATCGCGGGGAGGGGTTTTCGTAAAAAGGGTACAAAAACAGTGATTTTTCATGCTCATTTTACTTATATCTGAAAATCCTACCCATTTTGAACTGCACCTTTTCAAAAAGGTTATGCAGGAAGGCTTGTGCTTTGATATGAGGCATTGATTAGTTTAAAGCTTGTTCGCTAGGTGGCGGTATATTTGAATTCATTAATTTATACTACTCAAGTAATTCCGATATATGGAATTTTCCTCATTGTAAATATTCTTATCGCACAAATTTGCAATTTGTAACGATGACGTCTTTAATAAAGTTCGTCTGGTGGGAATGGACTGTCATGTGACGGAGTAAATAATTAGGAAATTTACAAATAGGCGGCGCTAGCTTACTTGCAATATTCTTGCATATATGAAATATTGCTTTAGCTTGAGATCCCTCGTACCTACACTCAAGTTGTATTCGGCAACATTGTTCAGGATGTCTAGCACTACAAAACGGTGCTTAATATAATGAGTACGTCTTCCAATTTTTGAATTTGTGCGATAAGAATATTTACACTGAGGAGAATTCTATATATCGGAATATCTTAAGTAGTCCAAAATAATGAATTCAAATATACCACCACCTGGCGGCCGAGTTCTAAACTTATCAACGCCTCATGCCAGAGCGCATGCCTTCCTGCATAACCTTTTTAAAAAAGGTGCAGTTCAAAATGGAAAGGATTTTCGGATATAAGTAAAATAATCATGAAAAATCACTGGTTTTATACCCTTGTTCACTAAAACCCCTCCCCGTGATGTACCCGCCCACCAATAGTCAATCTTTGGTAAGGACCTGAAAGATGATTAAATTATCTTTCGAAACAGCCCCATAAATCAAAAATTGGCCAAACATTAAAAAAGTTATAGCAATTTCAATTTGGGGTCAATTTGACCCCAGAGCACAGACAACGTAAGTTTTTTTGAGCACAGACAGAAGGTTAAAAAAGAAAACAACAACAGTGTCGAAACCGATACTGCATTGCTTCTCAATAGCACTGGAGTAATTCGACATGCACTTAAACACTAAGGATACGGGTAACGCTACAATAGATCTATCGTATCGTATCTAGACGTATCGCAGATTTCTTTCTCAATTGATAATTAACGACGATAGACGAGAAGCATAAGGCTTTTTGATCATAACAAGATATGAAAAAAATGCTAAATAAACGATGTGATAAAACCAGAGCGTTAATGAATAAAGCTTCCAATGAATGATTAAATTTGTTCTGATTAAATCATTCAACTCTATGATTAAATATTATGATTAATGATTTATTCATTTTCATTGATGATTAATGACTAAATTCAAAACAATCATGAATATGATTAGTGATTACTGATTAATTGTAAAAATCTATGATTAACGATTAGTGATTAATGATTGAATCGTATTTTTTGTATGATTATGATTAATGAATAATGATTAAATAACCCATTATTCATTAATCATGATTAAATCTATGATTAATCACTAATGCTCTGGATAAAACGCTTCGTTCTAGTATAACTGCCATTGAGGACATGTGTAAAACAAGTGGAAATTCTCACGATGTTCCTACAATTGGAGGTTTTCTTACAGAATATCCTCCTTAAACTATAATCCATTAATTTCGTAACGCAAAAAACGACCATTTTCAACCCTGGTTATTTTATACTTGCTCAATTTTTTGATTCTCAAGACCATTTTTTGTATTTCTTGGTGTACCTTATAGAACCATAGTATTATATACCGACCGTCTATGGTCGGCGAATTGAAGTGATGTCTGTGTGTTGAAGTGCGCAAAATCTAACCCATTTTTTGCACTTATCCTTATCCGATTTGCTTCCAACTGATTGCATTTAATGGGAAATTCTATTAAGGTTCCCCCGAAAACAAGTGACGCGAAAATCAACGACAGAATTCCGGCGACTAGTATTCGGTGTTGCGGTGAAATCGCTCAGGTCTGGGGGTGCTTTTATATTGTTGCTTATTGAAAGTTTTATGCATCGGACATTGGACTCAAAAGTTTCATTGCTTTCTGTTGAAAATTGACTAGATCAAACTTTGGGTTCTGAAATAATGGGCCAAACTACTATGTTTTGTACAAAAAGCGCGTAAATTGTCCAGTCATTTTTTTTTGACACGTATTCGCCACCAACAAGTTGCATTCAAATGGGAATTCTGTCTTACTGGATCGGACTATGGACTTAAAGTCATGGCAAAGATACTATTTTTCTATTCCACTACTGCAAGTAAAATAAAATATGAGTTTTTCGTTATTTAATTGCAGATTTGATTATTTATTGGTGATTCGATTATTCGGAATTTCTGAAAAATTGAACCCTGGAATTCCTAAGAATATTCCGTGGAAATTCCGTAGAATGGCCAGTAAACATTTCTGAGAATTTCGCGAAAAATCTTCGAATTTCTTTTGTGAATTCCATAAAATTTTCCATCAAAGTTTCGAATAATTTCTTGTAAAAAATTTCAAAGAATTTCTTCAGGAATTCTACCGAAAATTTAAACAGAAATTATACCGAAAATTAAATCAACAATGGAATTTTCGGAGGAATTCCTAGATTAATTCCCAAAGAAATCCTGAAAGAATTCCGGTGGAATCTTGAAGATTTCTGCTGGGAGATCCTCCTGGAGTTTCTCCGAAAATTCTTCCTAGAGTTCCGCCGGGAATTTCACCAGCAGTTCCTCAAAAAGTTCCTGCAGGATTTCCCCCGAAAATTATTCCGGTAGTTCTATCGGCAGATCCTATGGGGGTTCCTCTGAAAATTCTTCCGGGAATTTCTCCAGAATTTCCTCCGGTAATTCATTCAAGCTTTGGAATTCATTTAGGCTTCTTCAGGAATTCATATAAAAATTCCTCCAGAAGCTCCACCGAGAATTTCGTGGGAGCTCCTCAAGGAATTCTCCGGGAGGTCCTCTGATGATGATGATGGTCTAGCTACATACCCCTTGAAGGGTTTCAGGTAGACGAGATTTGTCAAAAATAGGAATTATCCAAGATTTTTTTCCGAGAATTCTTCTGGTAGTTTCACTGGCAGTTCCTCCGGGGGTTCCTTTGAAAATTCTCCCGGAAGTTCTTTCGAGAATTCCTCCGAAAGTTCCTCCGGCAATTCATCCGGGAGTTTATCCGGGAATTTCTCCGGGAGTTCCACCAGTAGCTCTTCCAGGAAATCTTTTAGGCTTTTTTCAGGAAATCATTTAGACCTTCTTCAGAAATTTAGCTGGAAATTCCTCCCATAGTTCTTCCGTTTCTCTGGGAGTTCCTCTAGGAATTTTTCTAGGAGTTCCTCCTGAAATTCCTCCAGGAGTTCTTACGGGAGCTCCTCCGGCAGTTCCTACGGGAATTCCTCCGGGAGATCCACCGGCAGTTTCTATGAGCATTTCTCCGGAAGTTTCACCGGCAATTCCTCCGAATGTTCCTCTGAGAAGGAACTCCTGGATTAATTTTCGGAGGAACTTCCGGTGGAACTTCTGGAGGAATTTCTTAAAGAACTACAGGAAGAATTTCCGGAGGAAATCCTAGAGGAACTCTCGTAAGAACTCCTGGATGAACTCCCAAATGAACTTCCGTAAGAATTCTAGGAGGAACTCCTGGAAGAATTCTCAAAGGACCACCTCACAGTGGTTCCATTCCCGTAGAAGGGCGGTCATAAATATAAATTTCGGAAATTATACGGTAAAATGGTGTACTTTTAGTATTTTTCGGGTTAAACAGCCTATTTTTTAATTATTTGGAAGGCTCAGTCATTATCATACTTTACGGAGCCGTTTAATTTACATTCTTGAGAAAAATGAGTGAGTGGGAAGATGCTTGTATTGTTAAAGTAGTAAACGAAAATAAACCGGATTTATCCACCTAGCGGTGTTAATGCCCTTCTAGTGCATATGAAAAAATAGTATTTTGGCCATAACTTTTAGACCCATTGTGCGATCTTGCCAATTTTTTTTTGAAAACAAAAGGATATGATTCTACGTCGAATGCAGCTTGTACCGAACAAATCGGTAAAGTCTAGATCAACATTTGAAAAGGGCGTAACAGCCAAAACTTACTCCTTCTGATTCTTTGTCCACATATATAGCTAAATATGTAGACGAAGAATCAGAAGGAATAAATATTGGCTGTTACGCCCTTTCCAAATGTTGGTCTAAAAGTAAAAGTGCCTAAAAAATAAGTGAGTTTATTTGCGCACATACGTACACACACATACACACGCACAGACATATATCATCTGGTATCTAATACTATGGGTCTCCAGGCATCCTATAACAGTTCGTTTTTGGAACAAACGTATAGCCTTTACATATACTTAGTATTCTGTGCTTAGTATATGAGAAAGGCAAAAAGGTTTAATATATCAATTTAAAGTTAAATATAATATATTTTCACATAAATTATCTTCCACGATATACTATTTAATAATCTGCACACAGATAGCTCTTGAATGACAGCTAAAAATTTAAATATCTTCTCAGAGATGTCTGAGAATGGAAATCGGGGAGAAACATGCTTTTCAGTCTCACAAAGTTGACCATGATAAAGAAAACATAATACTCGTGTTCATCAATTTTGGTATTTTTTTACCATCGTTTATTTATTTCCAAGCTCAGTCGCAGACTGTGGTAACTGAAATGCCATTTAGGCAGCAGCCAGAAATATGAATACACTTAAAGGATATTCAAAAAGAAATTGAAGCGGTACACGATTAAATTGAGCAGAAAATATTATATCTGGTAACAAACATAATTTTGTTATTTGTTTACCCGCAGCTTTCTCGTGAACGGTTGCAGCTGAAATAGCCTTTAGATGAAAGATAGGAGTGTAAATATTTACTCAGAGGAAGTTTCTGGAGGGGATTTGAAGGGGAAACTTACTTTCTTAGTGGATGAAGAAGATAACAAAATTGAGTAGAAAATTGTGTTTCCGTCGAAGAAACATAGAAAAGTTATTTGTTTACCATTTGCTTGGTCGCAAACGGTCGCAGCTGAAATAGCCTTTAGATGACACATTAGAGTGTTAATATTTACTTAGAGGATGTTTCTGGATGGGATTTGAAGGGGAAACATACGTTCTTGGGGGATGAAGATAACAAAATTTAGAAGAAAATTGTTTTTCCGTCGAAGAAACATAGAAAAGTTTTTTGTTTACTAATTGCTTGGTCGCAAACGGTCGCAGCTGAGATAGCCTTAAGGTGACAGATAAGAGTGTAAATATTTACTTAGAGGATGTTTCTGGAGGGGATTTGAAGGGGAAACATATTTTCGTAAAGGATGAAGATAACAAAATTTATAAGAAAATTGTGTTTCTGTCACGGTGTGTTTGTCCGAAGAGGCTTATTTTCAAAAAAAAAATCCTCTAAAACACTCACTACACGAAAGTATAGGTTTTCCTTTTTGCTTGGTCGCAGATGGTCGCAGCTAAAATAGCCTTTAGACGACAGATAAGAGTATAAATATTTACACACAGAATGTTTCTGGAGGGGATTTGAAGGGGAAACATTCTTTTTTTTAGAGGGTAAAAATAAAAAAAAAATAGAAGAAAATTGTTTTTTTTTTCGTCAAGGAAACATAGAAAAGTTATTTGTTTACCATTTGCTTGGTCGCAGATGATCGCAGCTGAAATAGCCTTTAGATGATAGATAATAGTGTAAATATTTACTCAGGGAATGTTTCTGGAGGGGATCTGAAAGGGAAACATATTTTATTGGTGGATGATAATAATGAAATTTAGAAGAAAATTGTGAATTCGTTCATCAAACACAGTAGAGTTTTTCGTTTACCATTTGCTTGGTTGCGGACGGTCCCAGCTGAAATAGCATGTAGATGACATATTAGAGCGTAAATATTTATTCAGAGGATATTTCAAGAGGGAATTCAAAGGTAAAACTTAAGTTTCCTGAGGTATGCAAACATTTTCACGCATAGTTTATTTAACTGGATTATCCTAAATTCAAAGCCTTGTACAGAGCAGATTAGCTCATATTCTATAAAAATGAAGATTGCATCTTATATAGTATACCATAAAGTAGCAGTTTAGGAAAAACTTGTTGAATTTCGATAAAGTCATGTTTTTGGATTTATGACCTATGGCTATGGGGGAACCACTGTACACCCGGAGGAACTCCTATAGAAATTCTCCCAAGAACTTCTGGAGGATTATGTACGTAAATTCCCAAAGAAAGCCTGAATGAATTCCCGGAGGAGCTACTGGTGGAACTCCCGGAGGAATTTTCAGAGGAACAGCCGGTGGAATACCCGGAGTGGAATACCAATTTCCCGTGAAATTCCTGCCAAATATCCTCCAGGAATTCCCTGTGAAGTTCCTGGATGGATTCCCGGAGGAACTCTTGAAAAAACTCCTGGAGGAGCCCCTGGAGAAATACCCACAAGCACTTCCGGAGGAATTGCCACAAGGAAGTCGGGGAATAATTTTTGGAGAAGTTCCTAAAGGAATTTCTGGAGAAATATCTGAAGGAATTCCCGGAAAAATACTAGGAGGAATTAATGCAGAATATCCCGGATGAAATCCTGAAAGTATTCCCAGATTAATTGCTGAAGAAATTACCGGATAAATTCCCGGAGGTTAGTTCTGAAGAAATTCCAGGAGGAACTCTTGGAAGATACCTTGGAGGAACTCTCAAATTAATATTCGAATGAAATTCTGGAGTAAATTCCTAGTGAAGTCCGGAAAGCATTCTAGGACAATTCCGCGGAAAAATTCCCGGAGATATTCCTGAAGGAATTCCTGGAGAAGTACCTGAAGCAATTCCCGGGAAAATACCTGGAAGAATTTCCGGGGAAATACTTGGACGAATTCCTGGAGAAATAGGATTTCGCTATTGAATTTATGGAGCTATTCCCGGAAAAACTCCTGAAAGTTATCCTGAAGCAATTAAAGTAAGAGTTCCTGGAGGAATGCCCGGAGAAGTTCCTAGAAGAATTTCAAGCAAAATCGGAGGATTTCCGTCATAAATTTGTAAAGAAACTTCTAGCGTAATTTTGGTAGGAAATTCCGTATGTATTCTTGAAGGAACTCTCGAATTTATTCCTGAAGGAAATGCCGGAGTTTTTTCTGGAAGAATAGCCGAAGAAATGTCTAGAAGGAAAAATTGGAGAAGAAAAGAAATCTTCAAGGAATTCATTTCAGTACCCGTTCAATCTTTCTACCATGTAAAGGGAGGGGGGGCGACGGCCCCTCTTGCTACGCCCTTGTATCATTCCCATCATTGCTTTGTAAAATCATGAAGTTTGAGGTGTCACACGACCTATTTTGAATCAATTTAGAAAATGGCCGTTCCGTAGGTCCCCGGAATGTGATCGATGTGGCCGGATTGAATCCGAGTGGGCCAGGAACCCTAAAAATATCATTCCCATTATTGCTTTGTACAATCATGGAGTTTGAGGTGTCGCACGACCTATTTTGAATCAATTTAGAAAATGGCCATTCCGTGGGTCCGGATTGTGATCAATTTGGCCAGATTGAGTCCGAGTGGGCCAGGAAACCTAAAAATATCATTCCTATCATTGCTTTGTGAAATCATGAAGTTTGAGGTGTCGCACGACCTGTTTTGACTTAAATTTGTAAATGGCTACTTATTCCGGGACAACTGACCCAAACGAAATCTGAAATAATTCTAGAACCGTACTGTTGATAGTCTCGACTAGTATAAATCGAAAATAGGGATCCATACGGATGGAATGCAACTTGTTGCGAAAGAATCGGTCAAGAAATGCGATTTTTACAGCTGTTCAGATTTTTGAAAGCCCTTAAAAACAGACGTCGGGGACGGAAAGGATAATCATTATCAATCACCATTGTCAAAAATAAATAAATCATTAATCATAGAGTTGAATGATTTAATCATAACAAATTTAATCATTCGTTGGAAGCTTTATTCATCAACGCTCTGCTGCTAGATTTCTATGTCCCTTCTACCTTTTTAATGATATCTTTCAAAAATAGAGAATATGTGTACTAAATCTGGTTAGAATTGGTCCTGGCCGTTGGGAGTACTACTGAATTGTTCGTTTTCTAAAGATAACCCCTTCTCCCTTACTTTCCCTCTTTTCCCAATGATCATTCCCTTTGTTATCTTCTACTTAGGATAGAGAATGTGTGTATAAAATTTGGATGAAATCGGTCCAGGGGTTCAGAAGTTAACCTGAATTGCCCGTTTTCTGAACAATACTCCCCCCTCCAGACCCCTCTCCCTTTCCCAAATTACCCTCCCATATGATCATCTCCTCATAGTAAATACACCCAGCTTTTTTTTTATACTATCGTAGTTGATACGTATTACGTGTGTTCTTCAGTATTTTGTTCCAGAATAATTAGGCCGATAAAAATATTAAATCTATTTTATGTCACTCCCCCCCTTCAACTTTCCAAAAATATTGAGGGGGCTCCTCATAGTAAATACACCCAGCTTTTTTTTTACGCGGTTGGAATTCATTAATTTCTTGCTTAACCTGAACTTCACCTTTTTTTAAATACCACCTGAATTTTCTTTGAGTTTTTGTGAATTTTTTCGTGGGGTTAACTCATTGTTTCATTGTAGGCCCTTAACGACTAAAATCGAACCGTGTAAAAAAAAACTGGGTGTATGTGTACATATTTTTGTTGAAAACGGTCCTGGGGGTTGGGAGTTACACCGAATTGCTCGTTTTCCAAAGACAACCCCTCCCCCTATACCATCCCCTTGCTCACAAAGACCATTCCACCCCTTTTGCTATCTTTTCTATAGGATAGAGAATGTGTGTACCAAATTTGGTTTAAATCGGTCCAGGGGTTCAGAATTTACTCTGAATTGCCCGTTTTTTGAACAATACCCCTCCATTCTAAACAAAACCTCTTCCAAAACCCCTCCCCTTTTCCTAATGACCCTACCACACCCTTTGTTAACTTCCCCTGATGATAGAGCTTGTGTGTACCCAATTTGGGTTAAATCGGCCAAGTGGTTCAGAAGTAGTACATACATACATACATACATATATACATAGATTGGTTTTCATATACACTCCCGGCCAAAAGTTTGGGTTCACCCTCGAAAAATATAGGCAAAAGTTTTTAGCCGTATTTTCGCCGTCTTACATCCGATTTCGGGTATTTTTAGCTCAATACAAAAAAAAAATATTACGGCAAATGAGCCTTTCAAATAAACAAAAGATTAAAAAAAAAACACAAAAAAAATATAAGTAGATCTTCTTCTTCTTATTGGCATTACATCCCCACACTGGGACAGAGCCGCCTCGCAGCTTAGTTTTCATTAAGCACTTTCACAGTTATTAACTGCGAGGTTTCTAAGCCAGGTTTTAATTTTTGCATTCGTATATCATGAGGCTAACATGATGATAATTTTATGCCCAGGGAAGTCGAGACAATTTCCAATCCGAAAATTGCCTAGACCGGCACCGGGAATCGAACCCAGCCACCCTCAGCATGGTCTTGCTTTGTAGCCGCGCGTCTTACCGCACGGCTAAGGAGGTAGATCTTACATCTTAGGTATTTTAAACTAATTATTTTTATTTTTTTATGTGCTAAAATACTACATTAAGATACAGAAGATATTCTGTCTTTGGTTGATTGGATGGTTTGGTCACATTACCAGTTCAAGCAGTTGAATGATGCAAAAATAAACTCATTCATTTGAATTGGCTAATGAATACATTTAACGACAACTTTATTAGTTTGACAACTAATCGGTAACATCATCTCAACTAATTCTCTCCAACCATATCTGATTGATACTACTTACAGATACTACCAACAATCGACATCGAACGGTACAAGGAAAAGAAATTTCACTTTTTCTCTGCGCACATTGCTTACGCGAACTGAACCTGTGCTTCGGGCGGTAGCGCAACCATCAGCAACAGTTACTAATCCAGTATAAAACAATCATTGGCCCAACATAGTCATTCCACCACAAAGACTGAACCTGTTGTTAGTGCGCGTACCTACCGAATCTTTACAATTTCACACAGTGACAAATCCTGCTAAAAACGGTGCGTGAAATACTTTGAAAACAACCCTCGTCCGAAAAGGCACTTTAGGAAACAGTCAGCATGTCTTTAAGTCGCATCAGCAACCTACAGGCCCATCTAAGGATCGTCCAGAAGACCAGCAGTACCGCCCTCGGATCGGTGATAACCCGTCATCACCCAAAGTCGGTGAGCAGCCTGCGCACAATCAGTTCCAGTTCGCTGGTTCGCGACAAACAAGCGACGGCCGCCACGGTGAAACCCGTCCAAAAGCAGCACGACTGGAATCGGGCCGTAAGCGAAGCGGAAAAGATTGTCGGCTATCCGACGTCCTTCCTGAGCCTGCGCTGGCTGCTGAGCGACGAAATCGCCAATGTGGCACTGCACCTGCGGAAGTTGGTCGGCAGTAACCATCCGCTGCTGAAAACGGCCAAGTAAGTACCGGAGTCCGCCGGGGTGCAACCGGTTTTGGTGTTTTGGCCATGTTTTATTTTATGCAGCACGACCTTGAGAGGAAGAGGTTCGTCTGTGTAGGCATACTTCGGTGATGACGAGCTTTCTAGTTTTATCTTTCAAGTGCTTCTTATGCGTGAAGCGTGGCGCTTTTGCCCTGCGTTGTTTGATTGCAAATTGTGTAACGATATGGTGCCTTTTGGATGGGTATGCTGCAAATGTTTGCGTAGTAAAGGGTGATACTAAATGCTAATACAATCAACGTACGGAAGAAAAAGAATTTGATTTTCTTATTTATTTGACACTCATTTTGCAGTCAGTGTTCGCTTATCAGTTCCTAATAAATTTCAGACATATGGTTTTATATCGTCCGTTTCGAGTTTTAAGCGGTTCAACCGTAAAATGGAAAAAGTTCAAATTTTTCCAGAAATTTTTCAAATGCATTCTTTATGACCAAAATAAATAACATTTGAGAATAATAAAAATTAAAACAAGAAATTATTTTTTTATATGCTGTAGCGAACAACTATTGTAGTTGATACGTATTACGTTTCTCGCTTTAAAACTTCTTCAGTGTTTTGTTCCAGAATAATTATTTAAGCGATTAATGATTCCATTGATGAGCGCAACATTTTCAGATCAATGCAAGATAATCACATGTATCTATACCAAATTATTTTTATTTTATCAAATTCCCAACAAATTGGCTCAAATTTTTGGACACATTGATTTAATTTCTAAATAATTCAAAATGGACTGTATTACAAAATTTCAAACTACTAGGACAATTATAATGACCTTGCTCTGAACACCTGCAGACAAATTTCGCTTATTTTTTCAATAAAAGTGAAATGTTTCAGATGAAAAATTTCTAACGACTGTTCGATTGTACCATGCGAGTTATCGGAATATGAGTCATGTTCGGGATTTCAGTCAAAACAGAACCTATATTATACAAAATCATGTAACGAGCTTATTTCATTTCAATACCAAATTTTCAAAACGACTTATCTGCTTTTGTAAACAAAGATTCAAACGTCGATTGGTCGAATCTGAGAGCACTCCCACGCAAACCAACACCATCAACACATAGGTAAAGACTTCGGCTACCTGTTGGTGGTGTTGGTTTGCGTGGGAGTGGTCTTCGATTCGTCTAATCGACATTTAAATCTTTGTTTACAAAAGCAGATAAGTCGTTTTGAAAATTTGGGCAGGTCTACTCCGGTCATGGAGAAAAAAAGTCAAATTGAATATTTTTTAAAAACTACTGCAAACATTTAAATTATTTTGCCGACCTCAGCAAAATATAATAAAAACCGAGATCTTGGTATTTTTTTCACCGAAATTCAGTGATTCTTTTACCGAAACTGGGCAAAATTGACTTTTAACCGAGATCTCGGTAACGATTACCGATGACTCTGTAAAGTTTACCGAAATTATTGCCGAGATCCTGGCTGTTGGATTCTCGGCAATCGTAACATTTCGAATTATAAGTGTATAAGCATTCAAATGAACGCAAATAAATGTGAAATGATGGAAATAATTGAATCTATCTCCCTAATGTGCAATTTCGAACTTTCTTATGTGCTTTTTTCGTTACATTTTAAAATATACGAGGAAGGCAACATCACCACTAGGTGGATTACTCTGTTTTTTTAACTCTCGAATATCTTTCGATTTGATTCAGCCTTAAATAAATAAGGTCTTATTGAGTCGCGGGGTTCTACGGGATTTTTCTAAGACAACATTTTTGTTTTTATCCTAAAACATTACTGTTGAGGTTTAAATGTTTATATGTAAAATTATACAGTAGTGGAACTAATTGGAATAGCACTAACTCGTCTTGCGCCAAACTAACGAATTTAAAAAAAATGCAATATTTTTATATAAAACTTTATTGTTTTTATTTTTGTTATTTCCTGAAAAAAATCAATTTCCTCATTACTATATTTCAGAATACTCATCTACAATGGCAAAAATAACATGCAAGCATGGGGTCTCATTGTTTTGCTCATATCGAAAGCCGTGGGACACGCCCCCTCCGTTCCGGATCTGGAGCAGGACAAAAGCGCCGGTGTTCTACACTCCCAGCGTGCTTTGGCCGAGATAACCGAAATGATTCGTACCTCGTCGCTTGTTCACCAGGGTCTCGTTAATCTACAACCACTGGCAAACGCTGGAAACGACCTCAGCGGCGATAGCGAGATGATTTTCGGTAACAAAATCGCGCTGTTGAGTGGAGATTACCTGCTGGGGAATGCTTGTTTACAGCTAGCTGGATTGAAGAACCAAGAACTGATTGAACTGATTTCGTCATCGGTGCGAGATTTAGCGGAATCGAATTTCGTAGGGGATCGAGATATCCAGAATAATCCACTACCGACGAAGCCGGAGCCAGGGACGACTCGTTCGTCCGACACACTGAGCGATGAAGATTTGGGACTCGGCGACTTGGAAGATAACACGAAGCCCCTGAATATTAAGGACGTTTTGGGAAACCCTGAGAAGGAGTGGTCTCTGAGGCATATTCTATCGGCTGGTAGCCTGTTGGGAAAAAGTTGTCAGGGTGCACTGATTTTGGCCGGCCAGCCGGAGAAGTTGCAAAAGCAGGCTTACCTGTTTGGAAAGCATCTTTCCCTCGCGTGGCAAGCCTGCATCGATTTGGAATCATTCAGCAGTCCTAATCTAACGCCTGGTATATATTGAATGTTGTTTTTTTTAGGAAGGACCACCCTTTGATATTCATTTTATATAATTGCAGGAGGCCGCTTCAGTTTAGTTTCGGCACCGGTTCTTTTTCAACTAGAGTACGATCCAACACTGTACGACGAAATCAAGAAGGGACGAGATTGTATCGATAACATCGACTACGCCAAGGTTCACAGTGAAGTCCTTAAAGGGCCCGGAGTGGAGAAGACCCGAAATCTACAGAAAAAGCACAGTTTGGCGGCCATGGCAGTGCTCAACGAACTGCCACCATCCGATGCTCGAACCGCTCTTCAGAACATTATTATAGCGATGCAGGATTTGTAATTGAGGAATTTGCTCGGATATTTGGAGAAAAAAGTTTACAGAACATCATAACTAAGAAATTAGATGAGTGGACGAGAAATTTACTAGAATGTTTGAAGAATCTAAATGGTATAAGCTTGTTACGTACTCTACCAGTTCATCCTAAGTAAACTTATTATTATTGATATCACTTAGAAATTCGTTAAATTAGAGATATTGAATGTAAATTGATTAAACTGGCCAGTTTTCAGTTTCACATACCAACTACCAAACAGTTGAACTCGATATAATGTCCTTGTGTCTTAATTACAATCGGCATATAATCTAATCGTGTTTACGCCTTTCGTTTTTACATGTTTATGCATTGTTTCCTATGGATTGGGAATTAGGACACATCATGATATAACGATTAGAAATGACACTTGGGGTATCATGTAAGACCAATTAGTAGTACGAAATAGTAGAAAAGTTAGGCATATCAATCCGAAGTAGCGCTTCAGTTTTCTTTTAGTAATTTTTAAAAGAAGATGTATGAAGTTATATTGCGAGAAAATAAATCATTCCGTCCAGTGTGAAAAGAAAATAATTTGATTTCTTAGAAAATATGTTCTTTAAAGGTACTGTTTATCCAATTTAATGGAAATCAATGAATATTAGTTTCTTCACTAGTTACTCTTACAAATAGAATAGGTAATAGTGAATAGATGTAAAAGGTGCTTGTGTTTAACTCGAAAATATAATTATATATTAATGTTGACCTTTGTATAAACTTGGCGTTTTCTTCCGTTGTTTGGAATTGAAAAATCTAAATTGAGAATTCAATACAAAGATGGGAAATATCATTTAGATGCCATAGGCCTAACTTGTTAATAACTTTTTTTTTAAAGTTATTTACAATTGTGTTTTGTATAAACATGTAGCCCTTAAAGAAACCTAAAACTTTTTTTAATGGGTCATTGCTCTAAATCTGAAATTGCTTCAAGAAAACTTAGATTACACATGTGTCTCTATTTAGTTAGGCCGATACAAATATTTAAAATCAATTATGTCTCCCCCCTCCCTCAGTTTTTGCCCAATAATAATGTTTTGAGGGGGCAACAAAAAAGTACGGACAATTTTGAGGATTTTGAAAATATTCTTTAACAAATCCGAGGAGTTTTATTGATTTTTTCCATTTTAATATTTATTTTTTATTATCCACCCATTGACCTTTCAAAGACCATTAGGACATAATTTAAATTAATTATTTGTAATGGCCTTATACGGAGAGGACGAGTTGACACAGATAAAGCAATTGAATCATTGGAAATCAGATGTGTTTTTCGCGAATTTCGTAATGTTAGTTTCAGGACGAATGAGCAATAAACATAGTCAAACCATTTCTATTACAACCCATGCGCTTACTAAAATACATCCCAGCTGGGGCCATGCCCCCCCCTGAACCGAGACTACAGGAGGAAGCAGGTCCAGAAGATCCTGAATTTTGGAGTTGAAGTGAGATTATTGGACACAAAAGTAGCTCTCCAGTGTAAAAACAAATGGAGGAGGTAACACAGCTGAATCTTGACCATTATACATACATCTGCTCAGCTTGCTGGTGCGAAAACGCGTCCCTGCCAAAAATGGCAAGTAGGTAGCCGACACCCTAGGATGGCCACGATTTGTGTAACGCTCCGGTTCCCGGTTTACTTGGTATTCATTGACTACGAAAAAGCTTTCGACCGTCTCAATCACGAAAATATGTGGGGCGTCCTGAGACGCAAGGGGGTACCTGAGAAAATCATCGGCCTCATCGAAGCACAGTACGATGCCTTTTCGTGTAGAGTGCTGCACAATGCGGTCCTGTCCGACCCTAACCGGGTCGTAGCTGGTGTGAGGCAAGGATGTATTCTATCACCGTTACTGTTCCTCATCGTAATCGACGAGATTCTGGTAGATGCGATTGACCGTGAACCAAACCGCGGGCTGTTATGGCAGCCTATAACCATGGAGCACCTAAACGACTTCGAATTGGCTTCCAGTTTCACAGTAGCCGTGCAGCCAGTGGATAATGTTGAAAGCTTCCAATATCTTGGTAGCCAAATGGCGTCAGACGGTGGTACCAAGATCGACATAGGCGCACGGATCAAGAAAGTAAGGGCTGCCTTTGCGAGTTTAAGAAATATCTAGAAAAACAGAGAGATAAGTGAACGCACCAAAATACGAATTTTCAACTCTAACGTGAAATCTGTGCTGTTATACGCTAGCGAAACATGGTGTGTATCAGTGGAGAACACTCAACGGCTGCAGGTGTTCATTAACAGATGCCTGCGGTAAATAATTCGGGCCTGGTAGCCTCACAACTGGATCTCAAACAACGATCTCCATCGTCGTTGTCACCAGAGGCCGATAGCAACAGAAATTCGGGATCGGAAGTGGGACTGGTTCGGCCACACTCTACGTAGGGGCGGAAACAAATCTGTAAACAAGCATTAGACTGGAACCCAGCGGGACATCGCAGCAGAGGCAGATCCAGAGGCTCATGGCGGCGAAGCCTCAAAAAAGAAATAAAAGAAGTCGACCGAAATCTAACCTGGCAATAGGTTGAAGGATGGAGATCTTTCAAGTCGGCCCTTTGCCCCACCGGAGGTGTACAGGATCCATAAGTAAGTAAGTAAGTCCGGTTCCCGGTCCAGGAAGTAGTCTATGGAGACGCCTACCGAGGGTGTTGCCATGGCTAAGATTAACAGGGTGTTCTATTTCAGCTAATGGAACACCCTGTTAACCCTATGTCGGTTACTAATGGAACAGGTTACTCAAATGGTCGATTGGCTATCGTCCGACATCGTGGGTCAAAGTCGATTGCTTGAGCAGCGGAGTGGGATAGTCATTGTACCAATGAAAGGGGCCAAATTTTGCCAGAGCGCGCGATCGAACCTTGATGTGGTGCTAGCCAATGACGGCTAAACCAGCACATGCCGCATGTGGCTTGGCTAATGATCTGAGCTGGTGGACGTGCTTTTCAAGATCAAGTCAAGGTAGCCGGCCTCATTGGCCCGTTCCACTATCGGGCTATTGAGGGTGTTTTAACTATCCCCAGGCGGAGCATGTTTGAAAGACGAAAGATGATGACTGTGTTGACCGCGTTGATGCAGTTCTTCCAACGGGTGAGGTACTCTGCCATGACATCCACGTCTAGTTGGAATTTTGCCACCAGCGCTCTGATCACTCTATCTTCGTAAACGATAGAGGTATCATCTGCAAACAGAGACAGAATGACGGCTTTTAGAGGTTATGGCTTATCGGAGGTGAACAGATTGAACATCAGGGGCCCGGGGAACTGCATTGGGTGAAGATGGCCAACATTGGAGAATGCATTCTCGACAACGAGTAAGGCCATTACGGATGTTTTAGAGACAGATTTGTTCCGTCTGAGGACGTTGACGCCGCTTCGAAAATCAGGCTGTTCCTCGAGCCAGTGTTGCATTTTAAACTAATTGTGTGTTAAGGGAAATGTTCACGGAATACAAAATAAAAAGTACTCGCGTTTTCAATACGGAAGGAACGCATAACTGTCATTTTTAATATTTCAGCTTTGCCGCGTCGCAGCATGCGTGAAATAATAAAAATGACAGTTGTGAATTGCTTTCCTATTGAGTCGTGTACCATTGAAAACGCGAGTACTTTTTAATTTGGTTTCCGTAAGGATTGTCCTTAAGAACAGCTCGATCTTTCTTATATAGGGGAAGTGCACCGGTTTTGGCCAACTTAGTGCCTAATTTGGCCAACCCTGAAAAATACATATTTTTTCCAAAATAATCGATCAGTTAAAAGCAGCGTTGAATCGTAAGGGATATAGGGTATCTGTTCCCATATTAATAACAGCCCGTATATTAATCTCAACCGTCGATAAACCAAATAAAAAATCAATTTAATTACAATTCCTCACATCGTATGTACACAATAATGAATGGAACACATTCTTGAATGTTTGGAATATTATTCAAGATTTTGTTTATGGAATGTTCTAATTCACAAGAATCAAATTATTAAAAGATAAAATTATAAAGCACTTTTTTTTCATTTTCCTACCTCTGAAGTGATGGTTTGACCCGTAACACGGTAGATCACTTTGACGTAGTGTGTTGCGGTGTAAGATCTACCAAACAGAGCCCTAGCCTAATCCATTTTTCTAGCTAGGGCAATAAGTTGCGGTAATTACGGATTCATCGTATTTAGTCCCCGCTACCAACAGCAGTCTAAGAACTAAAACATAATTAATATTACCTTGGAGACAGTTGAAAGACTCGAATTTCTCTTGTTTGAGGCTAAACTGTATGCAGCGGATACAACTTTTTAAGCCATTAGTTTAAAAACCTCGGTACCCGGTTCTAGACTGAACTGACTGCTGTAAAAATCAAGTTTGGGGTTTAAATGCGTACTAGCTCTTCATGAATTGGTGAACAATGCACTATGGTCCAGGATACAGATTTACGCGGAAAGATGAATTTTACGCCAAAACTATATTTTTTAGAAAAAACTGTTGTTCTACAAAATTGTTCGAAATAGTAAGGCCATCATTATGGTTTTACCAAAAAATAGGGTGGCCCATCATATAAAAAAAATTAGAAAATATTTTTTTTATTTCTCAGAATATTGACATGTTATGTTCTACAATGTTGTAGCGTAGCTTATTCCAATCAATTTTGCTAAAAAACTTTTTCTGTAGCTCTTAAGTTGGCTGATTTAGAGCAATTTTACATAATTGGATTAGGGTGTACCTCAAAAAAACTGTATTTTTGATCTACTTTTTTTGTTTTACATTTCTCGAAAAAGTCGTCTTCAGGTGACTTTTAGAGCTTAAAAAATGCAACTTTTGACGGGTGAATATGCTCAATATCTATTGCCGATCAAAGTAATAATAGTTTTTCTGTCAAAATTACATTTTTTCATAAGTTGATAGCTCCGGTTAGGGCAGACCAAAAAATATATTTATACAGCATTTGAAAGAGAAATTAATATTCTTTATTATGTCAAAAATTGGGGATATGTTATTTTTTATCTCAAGTTTTATCAATTTTACTAAAATCATGTTTTTTCAAATAAATTAATATTACTCGACAACGGAAGAAGATACAGACAATATTCTTATAGCAAAACACGCGTTTTGAAAAGCCCCAAAAGTCTTCAGAAGATGACATTCGTGAGAAATGGAAAATAAAAAATCTACAGCTTAAACACTTTTTATAAATTTTATCATTATCATCGTATTGCAAGATTTACGAGAAAAGATGCATTTTCGGTCTGAAGCATACTTTTAAGAAACAAAATTTGTTCTACAAAGTTGTTCTGGATACTTGGGCCTTTATTATAAAGTAACTGAAAAATAGAGTGGGCCATTTTATAAAAATGTGAAATTTTTTTTTTATTTTACGGAAAATTGACATGAAATGTTCTACAAAATTGTAGCGCAGCTTTTTCCCATCAACTTTGCTATATAAACTTTTTATGTAGCTCTCAAGCTCACTTGTTTAGAGTAATTTTACTTACCAGGATTAGGGTGTCCCTCAAAAAAGAATATTTATGATCTGCTCATTTCATTTTTCATTTTTCACGGATGTCATCTTCTGAAAACTTTTGAGGCTTTTTAAAACGCGTGTTTTGCTATAAGAATATCGTCTGTATCTTCTTCCGTTGTCGAGTTATATCAATTTATTTAAAAAATCATGATTTTAGTAAAATTGGTGAAACTTGAGATAAAAAAATAACATATCCTTAATTTTTTGACATAATAAAGAATATTAATTTCTCTTTCAGATGCCGTGTGAATATTTTTTTTTGTCTGCCCTAGCCGGAGATATCAACTTATGAAAAAAATGTTATTTTGACAGAAAAACAATTATAACTTTTGATCGGAAAAAGATATTGAGCGTATTTACCCATCAAAAGTTGCATTTTTTTGAGCTCTAAAAGTCACCTGAAGACGACTTTTTCGAGAAATGTAAAACAAAAAAAGTAGATCAAAAATACAGTTTTTTGAGGTACACCCTAATCCAATTAGGTAAAATTGCTCTAAATCAGCCAACTTAAGAGCTACAGAAAAAGTTTTTTTGCAAAATTGATTGGAATAAGCTGCGCTACAACTTTGTAGAACATAACATGTCAATATTCTGAGAAATAAAAAAATATTTTCTATTTTTTTTTATATGATGGGCCACCCTATTTTTTGGTAGAACCATAATGATGGCCTTACTATTTCGAACAATTTTGTAGAACAACAGTTTTTTCTAAAAATATAGTTTTGGCGTAAAATTCATCTTTCCGCGTAAATCTGTATCCTGGACCATAGTGCAATGGTAGTGAGAGGAACACACGGAAGTTCTTATTACTGAACAAATTCTCTTGCTTGAAATGGTCTTGTAGACAGAGCTAAATCCCGGTTTTTAAGAGTTTCACTGGTGATATTCTAGAAGCAAGACAAGGATGTAGCTAGGGCTCCGATGCATGGCCAAAAACAGTATTACTGTTCTGTTTTCTCAAGAAAGGATTAATTTCCTATTGATAAGGGGCGCGCCTTCAATGGGATTGCTCTCTATGAAGGGTCTAAATAGCGGGACCTTGTCATGGTGATCTTGAGAAAACAAAACAACAACTGTATCGAAACCGATACTGCATTGCTTCTCAATAGCACTGGAGTAATTCGACATGCACTTAAACACTAAGGATACGGGTAACGCTACAATAGATCTAATAATTGGTCGCAGTGGCATACCCGAACAGGAAAAAAAATGGTTTGATGCACTGTTCGATTGCTACTAGCAGATTCATCTTTTTTCACGCCGTTGTTTTCCACTCAATTTTAAGTTAACACAAATGTATTCTTTCAAAATTCACTCCAAAACACATAAAGCACATCACATTTTCACTATAAATATAATTATACTTGAAAAACCAATGCGATTTTTTATAGTTTGATATAGGTTTATTTCGAACAACGTCTAAATTATCCTTGTCCGTATTCCAAACTGTTTACATGGCTTACAGTACTCTCAAGGGTTGCCGACCTAGATTTTTATTTCAAAAATGCTTGAATGAACTATCACTGGTAAATTCAACTCTTATGTTTGTAAAATAAGGTATATAGAAAAAATTATCTATTACAAACATAAGATTAAACTGATAACTTGAAAAACTACAACAAAAACTGCAATTTTGTAATTATATTGCAACTCAAATGCAAAACATTGACGAATTCGGCATCACTGCAATCATATCGTTACGTATACACACTAGTAATAGTGTGCGTATTTTATGTTGGAAACAGCATTATTGATATAGGTAAAAGCATAGGATTAACTGTTTTTGAATGTTATTGAAATAGGTACATGGGGGTGATGATGTTTCTTAGCTAAATATTTCTAGAATGTGATAATAATTTCATTTTTGAAGTTGCCAAATTGTTCTCAATAAAAAAAATTACGTGAGCTGAGCATAATTATTCTCATGTTTCTTGATTATTGGATGAGAAATCAATACATTTCAAATGCGCATTGCCTTATTGTTATTGATATAGGAAAAAATATCCCATCTCTTGTTGGAACTAATAAAACTTTCTCGATTTGCTTTATTTTTGAAGTTATTTGCAAAATTGGCCAAATTAGGAACATGGCCAAAACCGGTACAATTCCCCTATACTGAACTTGATCTTAGCAATCTTGGATCACCGTTAAAAAAAATTATTGGGCTCTTAAGTTCTTATTAACGCGTTCAAAATGATACAGTAAAATGGAATAACCAACGCCAAAAACCTCTAATTTTTCTTATGTTTTAACGTATTACGAAATGTGACATTGAATCATAACCCAATAAAAGTAAATAGACTTAGTAAATATAATTATTGGCTTCAGTCAACAGGTAATTCTGAATTTCTAGAGGAATAAGATCAATGTTATCCAGCTTCGTACTTCCCGTGATGACGATATGCTAATGGGACTCTTGAAACCAACCCCAGATGAAAGTTCCGTCGGAACGGCTGTTGCCGATTATCCGATAGTGATCCGATGCCGTTTCGATTACCACGACTGTTGCCCCAGGCTTGAGGTTTCACTTTCGGTTTTAGTAGCGTTTCGGTGATGAACGCTGGCGTCTGTTCCCAAGCGAGCAAGCCTTCCAGAACACCCTAGCAGGCATTTTCAATGATGAACATGTGAAGACCTGGTCGACACGGGTTTTGCAACTGCGCAGTCGAATGACGAGCTGGGAGAATATCCGCACCAAGTGGTCCGGGGTGCATATTCTTCCGGTAGAACCGTTTCGTTCTCTGGCTGACGACGGAATCCAGGAGCGGGAACGAGAGCCATTCAATGAAGGATGGAACAGGTGGTGCTGCCGCTGCCAGTCGCTTGTGCGATTGTAACGTTGGGAGGACTGGAATCACTCGATGGGAGCAGGAACGCTGTTCTAGGGTAGTGAAAGCCTTTTTAGGATTTGGAAAGCCCGTGGTGTTGCCCCGATGTTTGTCGCAGTTGGCGCACTTAGCATCGGTTACCTCCATCTTGTTGTACTGATTCGTTGGATGAGAGACGCCACATGCGGCTTCATGCTGCAGTTGCCAGTGCTATGCCCAAAGTTATAACTGTTTGAGCACTTCGTGACATCGCGAAGCACAGGCCTGTAGCGCTCCCAGTCAACAGCAGAGTAGTTGATGACGTTGATTTGCTTGAGCTCCTTCTACGCGGTAGACATGTGCTCCAGGTAGATTAAGTAGAGCTTAGCTCGGTATTTCTCCATCAGTTCTTGACGAGCGATTTTGTGGACAGCGTTGGGTTTTAGCACACTGCCCTCTGCCTTGGTAATAAGGTCCCGTACCCTCATATCGTGCAGACCGCGCAACAGTTTGTTATCAGTGCATAAAAATACTGTTTCCCCCAAAAGTCGTTGTTCTACAAAATTCCTGAGTTTATGACAAATGATTGTAAATTTATTATATTATCATTCCTCTTTTCTCCTTGGAAATTTTAGTAATATAATTGCCCATGTGCGATTTACCGTTAAATTCTTAAAAATCAGAAGCTGAACATTTGTCATAAATTTGCACGCTAGGATTTCTTCAAGCAAGTTGTTCGAACAAAACATAAATCAAATCATATGATATTTGATGCTTACAACAAATGACTTCCAAATTTTGTTAATTTCACCATATGTCTGCATGCTTTTAACATTGAGTGCATCGTAGTAACAAGTGAAATCGAAGCTTCTTTGTTTGAACAACTTGTTCGAAAAAATCTCAGCGTGCAAATTTTTGACAAATGTTCAGCTTCTGATTTTTAAGAATTTAACGATAAATCACACATGGGCAATTATATTACTCAAATTTCCAGGGAAAAAAGAGAAATAATAATATAATAAATTAACAATTATTTGTCATAAACTCAAGAATTTTGTAGAACAACGACTTTTGGGGGAAACAGTATTTTTATGCACTTAAAAGCTTAAAAATCACGTTAACATGGAGAAAACGTGAACGAAACGAATCGCAATGTTTACAAGACTTGTAGAGCACACTAAAAGCTTCCGTATAGAGGTTGTTGTGATAGTTTTCGACGTTTATATCACTTGTTAGATTTTTGCCAAAATTGAAAATAGCCCAAAAACACTAAATCGACTTGAGCCACCTCGAAATTTTATCCGAATTTGCTGAAAATTTGACAGGAGACTTATTTTAGCATAAGAATTGTGATTCTGGGTTGACCGGTTGAATTTTTGATACTTTTTGAAAACATGAAGAGGTCTAAATGTACGTATATCGCCTCCACTTCAGCATCTTGTATTGCGTCATATACGATTTTGTGTTGATTGGGTGGCAGGGGCTACCGTGTTTACATCCAACGATTTGGTCTTGTTGACATAGATGACTAAACCTGCCGAATTGGAGCGCTCGGCAAGGTCATTGAGCTTACGCTGCATCCTCAGGAAAAAATATTTTAAGCTCTTTTTAGTGGAATGTATTCAACCGTCTAGGACGAGTTTAGTACTCTCCATTTAATTCCAATAATTAGGCCGATACAAATATTTAAAAACAATTATGTCTCCCCCCCAACTGTTTTTTTTTGGCCAAAAAAATATTTTGAGGGGGCAACAAAATGAGGATTTTCAAAACATTGTTTAACAAATCCGAGGAGTTTTATTGATTTTTTCCATTTAAATATTTATTTTTTATTGCCCCTTCCCCTTGACTTTTTGGAGACCAGTAGGACATAATTTAAACTAAATATTTGTAACGGCCTTATTTTGTTATCTTTGCAGATACGTTTCTTGACCACAACTGTGTGGTCGAAAAACGTATCGCAAAGATAACAAAATAATCAGTGGAATTAAATGGAGAGTACTAAACTCGTCCTAGACGATTACTCTGCGTATCAGAGCGCCGTTGAGCGAGGAGTGCAACGTGCTCGGCCAATTCGAAGTCGTTTAGGTGCTCCATGATTATAGGCTGCCATGGCAGCCCACGGTTTGGTTCACGGTCAATCGCACCTACCAGAATCTCGTCGATTACGATGAGGAACAGTAACGGTGATAGAATACATCCTTGCCTCACACCAGCTACGACCCGGATAGAGTCGGACAAAACCCCGTTGTGCAGCACTCTACACGTAAGGCCTCGTACTGTGCCTCAATGAGGCCGATGAGGTTTCAGGGCGCCCCACATATTCTCGTGATTGAGACGGTCGAAAGCTTTTTCGTAGTCAATGAATACCAAGTAACGGCAATCTTGGAATTCTGTAACCGTTGGTACAACATTTTAAATTATTTTAAAAATGCGCCATGTTTTCGAAGATATAAGTACACTACGAAACTATAGAGGATAGAACACCACTGGGTTGTAACCGTGAACAGCTAAACATGGCGTGAATAGTGTCACAGAACAATACTGTGAAGACGCTATGGTAACGGGCTGAAGGGTTCTACGATATTTGGCGGGCGATACTCGTCCACTTTGAAACAGGCGAGCGTGTAGATCAGTCGAGCTTATCAAATTGTGGAGAAATTGTGCCAAGTGATAGTTCAGTGACTTGAAGTGTACTATCGTTCAGGTAATTAAACCCATTCCGTCTTGATGGATTGAGACTGATCCTTGGCTGTCCTCTCGATAGGACCTTTTTGCGTTTTTATCAAAGATAGCCTTCTGATTGGCGTGTCAGGAGACCGCCATTGCACGCACCGACTTGGGTAAATCCCGAGTCTAATCGTCAAGGACCGCCATTGCTCCTCTGGCTCTAGGCCATAAATATCAAGGAAGACAAAGCTCTCGGGCCGTGGCCCTAATTATCAAGGAGAGGATCCCTTCTCGGTTCGACAAAGGGCGGCCTTGCCGTCGTCGGCCGACTACGTCTGAAGGAAGCGCCTGTAGTCGAGAACCACCTCCACAACCCGTTAATCCAGCCCGTTACCCACCGTCAGGACGCCGGCCAGCCGTGCCACCATCTTCCAGCAAGTTCCATCGAATACCGCCGGCCAGCTGTACCGCCATCTTCCAGCAAGCTTCATCGTTTCCGTCAGCCATTGCTGGACCAGCAACCCAGCGAAAGCTTGCAGAGGTACGTACTGCAGTGAACAGTGAACTTGAACACCAACCACCGAAATACACCGTGAAAATCGATCCCATAGTGTTAGTTTATTTAAATCTTTGAGCGCCTTTAGTGTCCGCGAAGCCCCACCGGTTGCCCGGTAGTGCGCCGACCCTGTGATTAGCTCCGAGTCTCGCGCTACTGAGTTATTGTCGGGTAATTAATCAGTTTCAATTCGTTCAGCTGCTCCAGAATGATACGGAGCGTGACAATGTGGACCACATAAGATCTTCCGGCACGGAATCCGGCCTGCTGCCGCCGGAGAGTCGCATCGATCTTCTCCTGAATCCGGGCTAGGATAACTTTGCATAGAACTTTGAGAACGGTTCACAGTAACATAATGCCTCGCCAGTTATCGCATACAGTCAGGTCACCCTTTTTGGGCACCTTCATTAAAATACCTTGCATCCAGTCGACCGAGAACGTTGCGGTGTCCCAGATATTACGAAATAAATGATGCAGTAGTTGAGCGGATGTCATGGGGTCAGCTTTGAGCATCTCGGCTGATATGCGATCGACCCCTGGGGCTTTATTCGATTTCATGGTTTGGATGGCTGTTTGAATCTCTAGCAGTGATGGAGCTTCGGTATTGTCGGATTCTAGGCAGATCATGCCGAGGTGGTGGTGGCCTGGCTAGCACTTGGAAAAGTTGCTCGAAGTGCTCGAACCAGCGTTTCAATTGGTCAGTCGGGTCGGTCAATAACTGATCATTCACGTCTTTCACAGGCATCGTTGCATTCATCTTCGCCCCGATTAAACGTCGAAGAGGAGCCGAATGTCCCCGGTTGTTGCGGCTCTCTCTCCTTCGTAGGCCAGAGAGTCCGGCCACGCTCGCTTGTCCCGTCGACATGATTGTTTTACTTCCTTCTCCAGAGCCGAGTATCGTTGACGGATTAAGACTTTGGCTCCTCTGGTTTTTGATCGCTCTATCGCGGTTTTGGCTTCTCATCGGTGATCCATTGTTTTCTCTGGGCAGTTCGCCCAGATTATTCTCGCTGGTGGCGATGAAAGCATTCTTGATGGCGGTCCATTGGTCTTCCACGCTTCCATCTTCCGCAATATCTGCAGCACGCGTCTCCAGTCTTTCAACGAAGAACCGTTTCACCGAGGCATCTTCCAGTCGGCGTGTGTTAGACCATCGTTCCACTCTCTTCTCCTGCCAACGAATCCGTACAATGCGCAGGCGTATTTCGCCGATGAGGAGGTGATGGTCAGACGCGATATCGGCACTACGTTTATCCCGTACATCAAGAAGGCTCCGTTTCCATTTGCGGCTGATGCAGATGTCGTCGATTTGATTTTATGTAAAGCCGTCACGGGAGATCCACGTGACCTTGTGAACCAGTCGATGAGGGAAGAGCGATCCCCCGATCACCATGTTATTATTACCACAAAATTCTGCGAACAGCTCTCCGTTTTTGCTCATTTCTCCGAGACCATGGCGTCCCATAATGCGCTCATGATTCGAGTTGTCGGATTCTATTTTCGCATTGAAGTCGCCAAAACTGATCTTGATATCACCCTTCGGAATGCTATCAACGACGGCATTGAGTTGACTGTAGAAGTTCTCTTTGTCTTGCAGATCGGCAGCATCGGTTGTAAGCATATGCGGTATTTCGAAAAATTTCGTTTCAGGTGGTTCGAAACGAAATTCCGCGGAATTTCGCGGAATTTGAGCATGGCGAAATCTGATTTCTTGATTTCGTTTCGTTTCGTAAAATTACAAAAATTTCGCTAGAAAAACTAGCTTCTAACGAAATTTAACGGAATTCCGCGGAATTTCGAAACAAATTTAAACTTAAACCATACTTTATATTATCAAAAATTTTGGCTGCGCCGCTGAACAAAATTGTAAAGTTGTTTTCAAAACTTTAGGTTATACAATATTCCTATTAACGCTTACTACATAACCCCATTTTTAGTCGACAAATTCATATGTAGTTTTCTTCTATATGAATGCGGAAACGATCGTGTGGATGCTGGTCATGGGACCAGCTAGTCCGGGAGAACGCGAAGTGAAAAAAATCTACTTCGCGTAGCAGAAATTTGTTCAATCAGTGCAGTGTGCAATCGATCGTGTTGATGCTGATCACGCCAGCTAGTGTGAGAGAACGTAAAGTGATAAAACTTATGTCTGCATCGAAGAGCACATAATTATTTAGTGCGGAATCGATCATATTGTAGAAGATTATTAAACGAAGCACATTGATCTTGCGATGGATTGATTTGAAACACAGTTTTCGTCTTCTTGTTTTCAAAATAACTTCGTTTACAATAAATATTTTGTCGCTTACCAAGGGGTTTCATACGAATTACCTTCTAAACTAACCATAGCGATTCCTTTCCCGTAGCGCTCACGGAGATGCAAAGCATTCCTCGGTCTCTTATAACAATGAGTGTTATAATTATAATTGTTATAATTGACTATAAGCACGTGACCAGCATCATTATTCGAAACTCCGAAGCAAGTAGGGATACAATAAGAATAACTTTTTCGTATCCGAAGAACATTATTTAATTGATGAGCTGTGCATATTTGCGGTTTCTCGGCCAATCATGATTAGCAACTACGATGTGTAAGTTAATCAAGCTAATAAGCTCGTTTTGACTATTTGCACAATATGTAAGGAACATTGCCGATTTGTGGGCATTTCTAGATATTCGCATGGAATCTGCAAAAAAAATCAGAACGGGTTGAAAGATCATTAAAATTTCTGAAAGTTCTCTACTTAAGATTGCTTTCAGCTCATACTGACCATAACAGCTGTTCTCATATGCAAAGGACACACAGACAGTAGCTCAGTTCGTCGAGCTGATTGTATATAAGACTATGGATCTGTGAATTTCAATCGGTAATACATATCTTCGTGCATTTTAGAAAGGTGCACAGGATTCTTCTAGTGAGCAAATGTATTCTATATATACAGTATATGTAGACGAAGAATAAGAAGGAATATATTTTGGCTGATACGATCTTTTCAAATGTTGGTCTAGTAATATCAATTCTCTATCTGCGTATACGCCTGGCAGAGGTGGATACATAATTGAGTATCCCACTAAATCTTCTCTATATAATAAAAATGAAATGGTCTGTGTTCGTATCCGCATAACTCGAAAACAGCTGGATGGATTTCCATCATTCCTTCAGCAAGTATGTTGGTTATCGTTTCCAACGGGTTTATATGATATTTCCTCATGCGAAAATCCCGAGAAAAGTTGAGAAAATGGGGAAAAACTAAAATTATGATTTGTATAGAAAAAACGCATTGGGGAAGTACACAACGCGCATTTTCGCCTACTATGCAGGACAACGTCTGCCGGGTCGACTAGTAAAAAATAAATCTAAGCATTCATTTTCTAATTTTGACTAAGTCAGTACTTAGTCCACGCTGACAAGACAATATGAAGTATGCTTCAGCATAATTACATAATTATAGGGGGATAGGGGGAGATACCCCAGCGCCGGACACCTCCCAACACCGGACACTTCTCAAAACGATACTTGCAGAGGTCCTTCCACCATCTAATGTAGTGCAAAGGATAGCTTTTTCAAAGTCCTTTACCTGTAGGAAAAATTTGATCTTTAGGTTGAAAGCTTTGTTCAAAATTTAGGATTAATAAAAATGGTCAAAATTTCCTGGTATTACCTACCTTTCTTTAGAAGGTTTGAATCAACAAGATCAAATTCGATTGGAAGAATTCTAATCATGTAGAGATGGTCAATATCAACCATATTTTGAATAACGATCATGATTTGCTAGATATGTTATGTAATTGTGGTGCAAAGTCAGTTTCGTCTATCCGGCAGCTGTCCAGACAGTGAGATTCGTATGTAAGCAAATAGTCATTTTCACACCAGTTTTGTTAAACTTACTTCAATTTAATTGCTTCTTCTTACTAAAGTATCATAATTTATCCATAATTTAAACCTATTTTAATAAAAATTCCGCGGAAAAAAATGAAATTTCGTTTCGTTTCGAAAAATTTCGAATTAATTGAACCTTGATTTCGTATCGTTTCGAAGTCTCGAAAGAAATCTTCATTTCGTTTCGTTTCGATCCGAATCAACATAGACATTTTAAATTTCGTTTCGTTTCGTTTCGTTAGGAAACAGTGTGTTATCGCATACCCTTAATCGGTTGGCGCATAACATTGGATTATAGTAAGTTTTCGGACCCTGGCAACAATTATCCTTTCACTTATAGGTTCCCCCTTCATAAACGCAGAGTAATTCTTGCATTATCGGATTCTCGAACAAATTGATGTTTCGGGAACAATAGGTTGTTGGCCCAAGGTTCTCTATCCACCGGGATGGGGCTGCTTAGGTATAGCTTCCGGGAAATAGCATTTCATACTCAGACGCTGGATGCCAGAACAGACGCTGTTGGAGTCGCACCTCTTGGTGAACAGACGCTTGATCAGTCGGGTAAAATTTGTTTAAAGTCCCACCCAACACCAGGACTAGGCTAGTGCACTTTGAGCGGCACACGGTCGCTTTGATAGGGCCTGCTTGTGGACACATGCAGCTTTTTATAGAAGTTCAACAGAGCCCACTGTCGAACCCCACCACATCCTAGACAGACCCGGGACTCTAGCTGATATCAGAAGGACAACAGTGCCCAGTCCATATACTACCAACTAAGTACGCTACCCTTGATGACAATCGGAAAACCCGTGGAAGCGTGAGCATTGGAACTTGTGAGGACCAGAGCTATGTTAGGCGCTCCTTCCCGGATGTCTACTCACCATTTCGTAGCCACTGGAATTTAGTTGGCGAATTTTTGGACCCAATTCCAGCTCTCGCTCTCTTTGTTTGTTTGGGACTTACTTTACGCAGAGACTTCAGTCGCATATTTCTCACCGGATTTTTATGGTTTGGTCCTCGAGCAATTGCAAATTTATCTAAGCTTCAAAATCACTATAGAAATCTAATAAATGGATATGGGAGAAAAGTCTTTATCGTATTTGCAGAGCAAAGTGGCGCGTTCTACTTATCTCGCGATGGATTTTTGAGATTTATATATCAATCGACTCGAATACTTACCACCAATGTACCAGTTCTATTGAAACTTTTGATTATCAACGTTAAACTGTTGAAATTTTTCATGAAACGATTGAAGCATTTAAGCGCAAAAATTTAGGCCATTAACTTTGGAACTCGCACCGTTGTAAAAAGTACAACACCTTCGAAAAAGCACGTCTATTGTTCACAATAGCAGCAGGGATGCACTATAGATAGCTGAATATATAGATGAGCGAAGATAAATCCTCTGTCTCCAAACGAACTGTCAAACGTGTCTCCAAACGAGCATGACGTCAATTTCAATGAAAATGTTAAGGGCTGTGACTGTGATTCTACTATCTATAGGATGCACTTGTTATGCAGGGCAGGACCATGCATATCCCGGAAGGTTAACAACACTAAGTCGATCCAGCAGATGGAATCGAGAAAGGCATCATCACCTTTGGGGATTACATTTGCTTTCTTTATGTTAAAATTCTAAATTGTCGTATCCAACTATTTTCATATTTTGAGTTACGCCAGATTTGTTCGAAACCAATAACATAAATAATCAAATGAATTATCTTTTAATATTCAAGCATGATGGCACTACATTCCTTACTGCATCAAACTGTTTTTCTTCTGTGACAGCCGGTCGTGTGTTGTAGATCTTGGATGACCCTTGGATGTCTTTCAGTAATATAAATTTAAGTCTTTTACTTATTTTTCCCTTACTGTCAACGGAATTATGGTGCTTTCATGAAATGTCCTTTCGAATATTAATTAAGTTATATTTTAATTTCAGATTGCATGTATTTCAACATTTAAATAAAATACTTAAAATTAACTCTTTGGTATTATTTACAACAGGTACCTTATCTTTGGTTTCATTGACGACTCCACCGACCTCTAGTCATGCCATTTCTTCTTCCTCTTCAGAAGTGGAGCTTTCAATCACCTGACTGCTATTGTGACGGGACTGCAGATGCCTCTGAAGATCCCTTCTCCTGGCCAACTTTTTTCCGCACAAATTACACTCGTACAGTGAACTGTCATGCTGTCTATGCAGCCTTATGTGTTTATTCAAATTACTCGGGTCACCGAAGGGCCTCAAACAGTACTGGCACTTTAACGGCTTGAATCCTGTGTGGGTCCGAATGTGAATTTTTAGTCCATATTTTCGTGAGTACAGTTTACCGCAGTAGATGCAGATGTGACCTTGTTTGGACGATCCCATGTTGCTGACGATGGTTTCCAGGTGAGCAGCTGTCACCATTGTGGATTCATCCACCAGTGGACTGTGGTGGTGATGATGATGAAGGTGATGGTGAAGGGACGGCTGTTCCAACAGGGGTGACTTGTTCTGCGGTGGCGGCGGAGGATGAGGAGGTGAAAGGTCTACCTTCATTGGGTGGGTGTTCAGCACGGGCCGGAAGGCCGAGCTGCGCCATGGCTGGAACTCACACCCGGTGACGAAGTTGTATCGGGAGATACTGTGATGAAGCCGTTGCCACAAGATGGTCATCGACTGCTGGCCGCAGTCGGTGGCGATGTGCATTTTGAGGGGGTTGGGATATTCGTAGGATTTGCCACAGATGTGACACACGTAGCAGTTTTGTCCTGTGAAGATGATAAACGATAATGGTTAATTAGTTATTTTGGCTCATATCATTTGGGTTTTACAATTAATGTTTTTCATGTAATTCAGTATTTATCAAGTAATAATTTTTAAAAGAATTTTTGATCGGAAGCAAAATTAACTCTGTCTGTAGATTTTGATTTTTATTTATAAAAATAAAAGATTCAAAGTAGTAAGTAAGTGGGTGTATACAAAATTGTCATGGCGAATTGAAAAATTTCAAAAACGAATCAATTTTTCTCACAAAACGATTGAATGATTAGTCGAGTCAAATACGAGATACTTAAGACGGCTTTACCTTACAAAATGTCGAGTTAAATACGAAAAAGTACTATCTGGTTTTACGAAAATGGACAACATTTATTAATATCAAAATTACAAATGGAAAATTTCATTTTTTTCAAAAGAAATTCATATTTTCCATAAATTAAATATGTTTGATCTAATGAAATGAAGCACTTGCTATTATCATAAATTATTAGGCGAATTATCATAAAAAATTAGGCGATTTGGAGAAATCTACGAAATGGAGTAATCTATGGAAAATATGGCTAGTTTTGATGCTTTTTTCATTTATTTTTGTAATGAATTTTTTTTTTTAAATTTGTTTAAGGCAATTATTTGTTTTGATGAAAAAAGATAATTGCTTTTTTGATAAAATTTTTATTGTTTGCTATACAAATTGTTTGTTTCGTGGATAGTATTGCTTTTATTTATTGTCATTTAGAAATGGAATTTGAAAACCCATTTGTTTATTGAAATGTTTGATACCTAAATGAGTTTTTAAATTACTTTTTGTTAATTTTATATTTAGCAAATGTTTTTTCGCTTGTTTTGGTAATTTCTAAATTGTCTTTTATTTTTTCTGTGTTGGCCTAGGGAGTAGCTAATTGTATCTAAGAAGTCCAAGTAAGTAAGGCTTGTATTACTTACGTTGAATATTGCTCGGCGTCAGGAACGGAATCTGCATATGCGCCCCAACATCTTCGGAAAACCACAGTTTCAACTCCTGTTCTTCGCTGACGTCCTGAGTCAGCCTGAGCCTTATCAACTGGTTCGTTGTCAACTCAAGCACTGCATTATAACTTCTCACATCACTAGCCAGTTTAATCGATCGAATCCAATTACAACTCTTCATCATGCTATCCGCTTCGTTTGGGGTCAGCAGTCCTGTCGAACTCGACTTTCGGATGGTGATCCGTCTCCCCCTTGGTAGGGCACTCTTCTGACAAATTTCTTCCACAGAATACGCTTTCGACACCGAATCAACAGGAAGGAAACTTAAGGCACAAACACTCACTAAGGCCGCTGATGCTGTTTCGCCGTCGTCCGGCGACGAAAAGTTCAAACTAAGCTCCAATTCGCACTTGGGAGAGAACGGTCCCACTATCGGAGGTCCCAAAGGACTCCTGGGAAGCAACATCGACTGAGATGACGTTGCCGTAGGAAACATCGTTTTCCGGAACCGCTGTTCACTTGCTCGATCGGTTTCGATCTGAGGTTCCCGCAGGATTTGGCAGAATATTTTATAGCCTCTCCCTCCTCGAATGGGTCGCCTTTTTGGCAAACAGGTTCAACCCTCCTGCTTCCGAGCAGCATAAACATCATCATCGTCCTTCGCCAGGGGGTGGTGCCGGAAAGCAGCTCTAATTGATCCTTGCTGGGCTGTGCTGTAACAAGTGCAAAAAATCTCACGACATTCCGCAGCACCCCGGCGGCGGCGTCCCTATACTGAACGGCAGCGGTAGCAGCATCATCATCGTCATTGTGCCGAAAAAACACATAATAGTTTTTAAATGAATTGATAAAGATCAACACGGATCGGATTGTGACCCCTTCGACTTTATGAATCACAGCAGTAGGGTGCAGAAACATACACGCCCCGATTATAGGGGAATGAAGTCAATGATGGGATTGGCTATGTATAATATGTAGCATTTCAACACTTTATTTAAATTTTAACTGATACGGATACATTTAATAATTTTCTGTTGACTTTTAAACCCTTGGACCGATTTCAACCAAATTTGGAACATTTAATCTCTGTCCTAAGGAGACGATCCCTCTAGGGGCCCTCCTTAGCCGTGCGGTAAGACGCACGGCTACAAAGCAAGACCATGCTGAGGGTGGCTGGGTTCGATTCCCGGTGAAGGACTAGGCAATTTTTGGATTGGAAACTGTCTCGACTACCCTGGACATAAAAGTATCATCGTGCTAGCCTCATGATATACGAATGCAAAAATGGTAACCTGGCTTAGAAACCTCGCAGTTAATAACTGTGGAAGTGCTTAATGAACACTAAGCTGCGAGGCGGCTCTGTCCCAGTGTGGGGATGTAATGCCAATAAGAAGAAGAAGAAGAGGAGACGATCAAACTGGGGATGGGAGGGTCATTGGAAAAGAAAGATGGAATGTGGAAGGTGCACGCTGTATAAAATGGATTATTACCTAATGAAGTTTCATGTAGCTCTGATATTTTCTTTTTGGAAAAAGTTAGGCAAGGTCATTAGAAATTAGAATTGGGTATCAGATTGAAAAATGCTCAATGCTATGAAAAACGAATACAAAACAAATACGATTTCTTTTAGTGATACGACAATTAAGTGGTGGAATTCAATGGGATTGTACAAACTCGTCTTATGACAAGTGAAGACATTCCACTAAAAAGCTCAAAATAATTTTCTTAACGATTTCTTGTTTAATATGGTTTTGTTATTGTCCTAAGGTGGTCTAACAGCCTAGAATTTCGATTGTAAATATGACCAAAACACACGAGATAGAGAGATATCGAAAGAGGGAGGTTATCGAGATAAAGAAAGCAAAAATGTATTGAATGGACCGTTAAAAATATCGACATAGGGAGAGATATCGATATGTAAAGAGTCGTCTGTATGCTATGGGTGATTTAAAGAAAAAGTAATTTCCATTGTTTTTTTCCCTATAACCGTATAATAAATGTAAAATTTATAGTAATTAACTGTCAAAATGGAAAATGTACACATTTACAGCCGTTTTTGTTGCACAGAAATCCTAATGTGAAGCAGATATAAAATTTTGATTTATATTTTTTTGTAATTCATGCGTTTTTATTGATATTCTTGGTTTATTACGATTATAGAGGAAGTGGGGCAGTTATTGAAAAACGAATTTGAAATTTACCATTGCGAATCAAACTGGAAATTCCGGACAACAATGAGTGCGCTAAAGCTAGTAATAATAATAATAGTACTATGGAACAGGATTCTCACTGTTGTCAAGCATTACGGTTCCAGAAGTCCTTCGGCGATGATGGTCAAAATTTAAACTTATCCGTTCCACGCAGTATAAATATAAATAATGGATATAAATAACATTTTGAATATTTACTACATCAAACATTGGATGCTGAAAATAGGCTTATGACATTAAAAATATGCTTCTCTCTAGCTTATTCAGCTTAAATTGTTTGTTGGGCATATATACTTTCAGATTGTTTCTTTTTCAACTGACCATTGATGGTAGGTTCCAGAGGTCCCTGAGAAACTGGTTCTTCTTTTTATTGACATTACATCCCCCACTGGGACATTATTGTCGCTTTGCAGCTTATCAAGCCCTTCCACAGTTATTAACTGCGAGGTTTCTAAGCCAAGTTAACGTTTTTGCATTCGTGTATCATGGAGCAAGTGCGATGATACTTTTATGCCTTAAGTGAAGGCGAGATAATTTTCTTGAATGAGCCGGGGATCAACCCAGCCACCTTCAGCACGGTCTTTCTTTGTAGCCGCGCATATTACCGTTCGGCTAAAGAAGGCCTCCCTGACAAATTAAGGCACGGAATGGAATGTGGAAATTATTTTTTTTTGCTCTTGATTTCCCATAATATCTCTACTTTTGGACTTTGTACAATTTTAGACATATTTGCCATGTACTTTATATATCGAACCAGAAAGAGGGGCAGCAGGGACTATGTCCAAGGGCTTGACGACCCCTCCCAATGGCCACTGCGAGTTAGGGGGCCTGCCTAGGATGTGGTGGGGTTTGATAGTGGGCTCTGTTGAACCTCTGCAAAAAGCTGCATGTGTCTATAGGCAGGCCCTATCAAACCCAGTCAACACATGAAAGTACATGGTGTCGTGTAGGCTGTTGAAGTGGAGGCGATATAGATGCTTCTCCATACAACATGTATGTATATCGTGTATCTATATCGTCTCCAATTTAGCATCTTGTATTGCACTATGTACGACTTTATATTGACTGAAAAGCGATCGTGTGCCGCTCAAAGCGCACAAGACCAACACGATTGCCAACCGGCACATCAGGATTAATACCAGTGAGATCCTGATTACGGTATACTGGTCACGACGAGCGATAAACACACGCGCGAAAGTAATGCAAAATAAACGACATGTAAAATGAACGTAAATTAACAAAATATGTCCTACTGCAGCAGTTCTCAACCTTTTCCTTAATAGGTATCCCTCCGAATTTTTACATTCATTGAGGTACCCCTTATTGTTTTTTGTTGTAAATGAAAATAACCTCATAAGATATAGGGTATCTGTTCCTATATCAATAACAATAAGGCAATGCGCATATGAAATGCATCCATTTCTCACCCAATAATCAAGAAACATGAGAATAATTATGCTCACCTAACGTAATTTTTAATTGAGAACAATTTGGCATCTTCAAAAACGAATTTATTATCACATTCTAGAAGTATTAAGCTAAAAAACATCATCACCGCCATGTACCTATATCAATAACATTCAAAAACAGTTAATCCTATGCTTGTACCTATATCAATAATACTGTTTCCAACATAAAATACGCACACTATTACTTGTGTGTATACGTTACGATATGATTGCAGTGATGCCGAATTTTACAATGTTTTGTATTTGAGTTGAAATATAATTACGAAATTGCAGTTTTTGTTGTAGTTTTTCAACTTATCAATTTATTTTTATGTTTGTCGTAGATTATCTTTTCGATATACCTTATTTTACAAACATAAGAGTTGAATTTCACAGTAAAAGTTTATTCAAGCATTTTCGAAATAAAAATCTAGGTCGGCAACCCTTGTGAGTACTGCAAGGCATGTAAATAGTTTGGAATACGGGCAAGGATAATTTAGACGTTGTTCGAAATAAACCTATATCAAACTATAGGAAATCGCGTTGGTTTTTCAAATATAATTATATGTATAGTGAAAATGTGATGTGCTTTATGTGTTGTGAAGTGAATTTTGAAAGGATTCACTTGTGTTAGCTTGAAATTGAGTGGAAAACAACGGCGTGGAAACAGATGAATCTGCTAGTAGGAATCGAGCAGTGCATCAAACCAACAGTTCAGAGGTAGGAAAGTGAAAATAAAAGTGCTTTATAATTTTATCTTTTAATAATTTGATTCTTGTGCATTAGAACATTACATAAACAAAATCTTGAATAATATTCCAAACATTCAAGAATGTGTTCCATCCATTATTGTGTACATACGATGTGAGAAATTGTAATTAAATTGATTTTTTATTTGGTTTATCGACGGTTGAGATTAATATACGGGCTGTTATTAATATGGGAACAGATACCCTATGGAAAACGCACCTGAAAATTTACTCAATATATGGCTCTTCAAAATGTTGTATGAAATCTTCGTTATTCTGTAAAACTTTGCTATTCAAATTAAATTTACACATCAAGCTTTCTATAAGGGGTCGTTCAATAATGATGTCACATGTTTTAGGGGGGAGGGGGTCTAAGATTTTGTGACAGTGCATATACTAGGTATACAAAAAAGCGTGACAGAGGGGAGAGAGGGGGTCTAGAAATCTCAAAAAGTAGTGGACGTCATATTTGAATCATCCCTAAGACTTTGATGACCTTTGTAGGCTTCCGAGCTTCTTCAAAGTAAGCTTGAAAGGAGGCTTCCGAGCCTCTCAAAAGGAGGCTTCCAAGCATCTTGAAAGGAGGCTTCAATACCTCTTGAAAGGAGGTTTCCAAACCTCTTGAAAGGAGGTTTCCAAACCTCTTGAAAGGAGGTTTCCAAACCTCTACAAAGGAGGCTTCCAAGCCTCTTCAAAAGAGGCTTCCGAGCCTATTGAAAGGAGGCTTCCGAGCCTCTTGAAAGGAGGCATCCGAGCCTCTTGAGAGGAGGCTTCCAAGCCTCTTGGAAGGAGGCTTCCGAGCCTCTTGAGAGGAGGCTTCCAAGCCTCTTGGAAGGAGGCTTACGAGTCTCTTGAAAGGAGGCTTCCGAGCCTCTTGAAAGGAGCCTTCCGAGCCTCTTGAAAGGAGCCTTGCGAGCTTCTTGAAAGGAGGCTTCCGAGTCTTTTGAAAGGAGACTTCCGAGCCTCTTGAAAGGAGACTTCCGAGCCTCTTGAAAGGAAACTTCCGAGCCTCTTGAAAGAAGACTTCCGAGATTACGAGTTATCAATGAAGTTACTGAGCCTTCACGCCTCTCAAATAGAGGTTTTCAGACCTCTTAGTTTTAGATTTAGGTCGTTAAAATTTTTGTTCTTTTGTTGCACAGACCATCATACACTATGCAGGTTGTAGTGGGCAGGATTCAATAGGTTTTGATTTGCTGACCGCCATGCATAATACAATACAAAGTTTTGAAATCTAAAAATACATAAATATTAAAACAATATCAATAAGTTTTATTGGAATTGTAATACATCCGCCGCTACGCATTTTGATCCGAGGTACCCCCTGGGGCCGGCAAAAGTATCCTTAGGGGTACATGTACCCCAGGTTGAGAACCGCTGTCCTACTGAATATTCTTATTTAAAGTCAAATAGAGATAACATAATTAGCTTTCCGATTACTATCAATTTGGTTGAACAGCAGTGATTATTACTTTGTTTTCAATTTAAATTCCGTTTTATTTATACTTTCCTTGCGTTGAAGAAATGATGCCGCGGGCGCCTCATCCGAAATTCAAATGAACAATCGCTCATTTTGAGCGATTGATTGTTTTTTCTCGCGAAGGATAAACAATTGAACAAATCAAGGAAATGCTAATACTGTAGTAAAGAAGTTGCATAGTCACATCACTTTCCATGGTGAATCCCGATCTATGTTACTGACTACCCCACTCAACTAACACAACTTCCTTTCCGTGGTAATTGTGGAGATGCAGAGGTATTCTCGGTCTCTAGTAGCAACAATAACCACATACTAACATTCCCTCCCTTCCCCAACTGACTGTAAGGACTTGGCCGGCGCCGTTATTGATCAACATTTGAGAGCTGCTGAAACGTGCACTTCGAGAATAGATGGTAAACCCCAACCACTATTCACTTGGATCGTAGTGCAATTTGCACCAGTTCTGATCAATCACGGAGTAGCAACCATTGATATGTACAGTCAGTCTAAGCTAAGCTAAGCTGTACTTTATGTATCGAACCAGAAAGGTATCAACGCCGCTAGGTGGATTAAATTGGGCTTATGTATGAAAAATTTTAAAAATGTATAAGGACCTCAACGCTCTGAGGCTGGCATAATAAATTGTCGGTAAATCTCGGTGAAAGTTCTAATTATTGATTGATCGACACCCCAGCTGTCAAATTTTACCGAGCTGTTCGGTAGTACGTTGCCGATCAATTCGGTAAAGGGCTTTGCCGAGATTCAGTGAATAATTATTTTTATTATTTATTTTCAGATGAATCAAATCAAAACAAAAATGAAAAGCGTTAATCAATATAGAACAGATTATATTTTACGTCACATTTTGTAAAAAAAAACAATATGAACATGCTAAATTAAACTTCACAAATATTAACGTGTTTATTTTAGCTCCTTCGTACCGGTGAATACACTTACTTAGAAAAATATATAATATATAATATTCTTTAGTGGAATGTATTCAACCGTCTAAGACGAATTAAGTACTCTCCATTTAATTCCACCAATTAATTTTCGATATCTTTGCAGATACGTATTTCAACCACAACTGTGTGGTCGTCTTCAGTGTCTCGTACTCGTACAGTTGTGGTCGAAATACGTATCTGCAAAGATATCGATAATTAATTGGTGGAATTAAATGGAGAGTACTTAATTCGTCTTAGACGGTTGACACTTATTTAATCAGTTTTTGTTTTGTGCTATGCGACATTTGACAAATTTGGCAAACTAATTTAGAAAAATAATTAAATCTGTGAATTTAATCTGTGTACAATACACATGTGGAAGTATTGGCTTGATAAATGGATTGCGAGTGATTTGACTATGCGTCCAATTTGGGAATCTCGAGCTCGTTCAGTAGCCGCTAGGTTGCGAAGGCCGACGGAGGTCCTTCGTAGCTTAGTTGGTTAAAGCACCAGTCTAGCGTACTGTAGGGTCATGGGTTCGAGTCCCATCGAAGGGAAAGTGGTTACCTCCAATACATTTTTCAAATCAATATCTTCCACATAACGTACATATTCACATATGAGTTTTCATAACATTGTAAATTAACGTCCAAGTCGGGTGGTTTAATCCCCGGAAATAGGCAATTACCTTTGATTGAACCGAAATCTGTGAATGTTTTTCCACTTTTTTCCCAGTATAACAAATTTTTATTTCAAAATCAATTTTTGAATATAATTGACAAAACCACTTGGTATAATTCCTTCTCCCATATAAGTTTGCTTAAAAAAAACTTTAGGATTTATTCCGGAAATTTCTTACGAAATTCCTCTGAAATTTCCTTCAGAATTTCCATCCATTGGAAGTTTCTTCGAAAATTGTTTAGCAACTCTTTTTTTTAAGCAATGCATTTGAAAATTTCTTTTAGAATTAGATTTCTTCGACATTTTCCTAAGGAGTTTCTGCAGAAATGCTTCCAGCAATTCTTCCAGATCTTCCTGCAGAAATTCGTTCGAAAATGCTTTCACGAGATCTTTCCGAATTTTTTTCAGTAAAACCTTTGGATTTTTTTAGTAAAGAAAATAAATTTCTGAAGATATCTACAAAGGAATTTCAGAGGCTTTTCCAAGCAACTTTGTTGAACGGCGAAAATGAAGGTGTATTAAGGAGCAGGATGGACATAGTTGGCGACGGTCAAGCTGTGGAACCACTAACGCTGGACGAGGTAAGGAAGGCTCTAAACGAGCTAAAAACAGTAAAGCTGCTGGGAAGGACGAGATCCCGGTAGAGCTTCTCAAACACGGAAGTGAGCAGCTGCATCAATCAATCCACCACATTATCCAGAAAATATGGGAGGATGAAGAACTGCCTTCCGGCTGGTTGGAAGGCCTCATATGCCCAATCTATAAGAAAGGGCACAGACTAGCGTGTGCCAATTACAGAGGGATCACTCTTCTGAACTTGGCGTACAAAATCCTGTCGCGTATTCTATTCAACAGACTGAGACCGCTTGAGGAGTCCTTCGTCGGCGAATACCAGGCAGGTTTTCGTGAGGACTGATCAACGACGGATCAGATGTTTAGCCTGTGAATGATCCTTGATACATTCCGGGAGTACAACTTGCAGACTCACCATCCCAAGCAGCACAAGTCTAATGAAACTGGTTACAGCAACCTAATTGTGACTAAATCGGGTCATACATAAGCTACTGTGATCTATGTACAACATATGTGCTGCTCGAGATTTGTTCATTAATTTCAAAGCAGCGTACGATTCAGTGAAGAGAAATGAGCTGTGGCAGATAATGTACGAACATGGTTTTCCGGTGAAACTGATTAGACTGATACGTGCAACGCTCGTTTGTGACCTTAGACAGATTGAGGCAGGGTGATGCACTTTCGAATTTATTGTTCAACATTGCACTCGAAGGCGCTATTAGGAGATCAGAGGAAAGGCGCTATCATCACACGGTCGCATCGCGAGCACGAGAAATTGGCTCAACAATACCTAATTCTGTTATTGATACCATACTCTGTTTTGAACTAGCCCTGCATAAGAGGTACCAAAAATTAATATGCACAATGCTTGAGCCATAACATACTCTGGTATTAAATTCTATTCCAATACCAAATGCATAACCAATTATTATTCGTTTAGTATTGAAATACCTAAGCATGTTATGCTTCAAGTATTCTGCATATGTATAAGTTTTTGGTATTATTTTTTGGTATTTTACCTCTTATGCAAGGCTACTTCATACCAATTTCTGTAATTCAGGGTCGTCGCTCCTGCTCGTGATATGCTCCTGGACTTTTCGGACGACATCGACCTTATTGGAATCGATCGCAGAGCAGTAGTGGAGGCTTTTGTCACTGAAGAGGGAGACGGCGAGGATAGGCTTAACCATTAGCTCTGCCAAGACAAAGTACATGGTGGCAGGTAGAGATAGGAGAAGACCTAGTGGTGTTGGTGCAGAGGTAGTCCTTGATGTGTTTGAAGTTGTTTGAGAATTTATTTACCTTGGAACGCTTGTGACATGTGACAATGACGTTTCCCGTGAATTGAAAAGACGTATTGCTGCTGCGAATATGGCCTTTTACGGATTACGTAATCAGCTTAGGTCCCGCAACATGCAGACGGAAACGAATTTTGCTCTATACAAAACTCTGATTCTACCAGTGGCCCTTTATGGACATGAAGCATGGACATTAAAAGAGTCGGACCGGAGAGCTTCCGGGGTTTTCGAGGGAAAAGTGCTGCGTACAATACTCGGAGGGAAACTTTGTCCAACAGCTTTCGAAAAAAAGTCTCACGGTATGCTATATATCGTATATGATACAGAGGTGATAAGTGAGAGACTTTCTCATTCTCTTTTGGATTCAATCCCTGCTCATAGGCTAACAAAATTAGTCATTTCACTAACACTAATTGTTTTGATGTCTTAATATGGATTATTATTTTAGATCGTCTTAGGGGAAATGTTACACAGTTATAAGACTTCACTTTTTCCATATAGGGTAAAATGCCCAATAGTGGACCCCCTAGTAGCGGAATTTTGCTCTTTCTATCAAAAGGAGTAGACATTTTCAACATATTGAACCTGCTTGATATCTAATAACAATCTGCATCTCCTCTTCACGATACATACATAAAACACTCAAATACACGACGTTATTCGTTAAAATTAATATTTTAAAGTCTGACTGATTTCGCCCTATAGTAGACCCCCATGGGGGTCCATAATAGGGAATTGCTTCCCTACAGTTGACACTTCATTTGATTTTAATTTTTCGTTTCGGGACGTTCTTCTTCCCTATTATTTATGGACCCCAAAAATATTCCTATAATCTTTTTTTACTTTCCATAGCATTTCCAATGTATGTAATTAAATCATAAGACTGTAAGGTAGGTTTTTCCGATGGAATTTCAAAGCAAAATGTTTACATTCAGATGTTATAATGCAAAAGTGGCTGGAGTGTCCACTATTGGGCACTTTACTTCCACTATAATCAACTTTGTATCTACAGATACATACGTATTTCGTTTTCAACTTGAAAACTTCTTCATTGTTTTGTTATCGACTCGATAAAAAAAAGTTGATTATAGTGCAAGTAAATTGAAGAATTGTAAAGTCTTAAATTTATGTCTAAATAGTATTGTTAAGATACCCAAGTAACATTTTGAATTCTATTTGGATTTATTCAAGTTTTATTGCAGTTTTATCAAGGATTCGCATAAACTGTAGAGTTTTATCATAGTTTTCATCTAGTCCAAGTTACCTCAAAGCTAAATTCTCTTATAATAGTTTTATGATATGCTCCAGGTCCATCTTAAGCTGTTTATTTTGATAAATTATGCAGCAAGAGCACTATATCCCAATTGAAACCAAATAGTTTTGAGAAAGTTTTATGGTACTTTTCATTAAGAAAGAACGATCTTGAAAATTCCATTATAAAACTTCCTTAAAACTATGTGGTTTTGAGTGGGAGAAAGTGCTCTTATTGAAGAATACTTCAAAACAAACAAAACAGAATGTCAAATTGGACACAAACAAGTATATAAATTAAAAACAAGTGGATCAAAGGCAAAAATAATGTAAATTTATCCCATATATGGAAACTCCATTTGCGCAAGCATCTGTTTTTTTCTATCGAAGTTTTCTTTCTATCGGATCATCAGCTGCAGTTTTCTTTCTATCGGATCAAATTTACCACCAGCTGCATCAGCTGTCTTGATCTTCCAATACCAGGCAGATTTCATATCCTCCCATTTATCATATGATCGATCAATTTTCTTTAAAATACATTTTCTCGATTTTTTGGGCGTTCGTAATCATAACCAACTGGGTACAATACACAGGCGAAAGTTTTCAACGAACGGTTGAGCTACGCAACAAATACTGGCAAGTTAAGTATTTACAAGATAGATTTTTGAAATCTTTAACATATTGTTGCAAAATCGCGACCAAAAATCATTATCGAACTATCTACTCTACTCATATTTCGAAGCTGGTTTATTTTTAATAAAGAAGTATTAACCATTTACTTTTTGATTAAAAATAACCCTATAGATGTTTAACTGACAGGTAAACAAATAAGTTATATGCATTTCTTTTTCAGTTGAATTGCATGTTATTATATGATAATATTCGCAAAACGGATGATTTCGGCTCAATCTGGGTCGTTTTTTTTATTGAAATCATGCGTGCCCACTACTGAAAACCATCACAAAATCAAAACATTTTGCGCTCCAATTATTTGTTCTCGATTGTTATTGATATAGATAGATAGGTATTATGAACCCGAGGAGCAGTAACCCTATTGAGTTTTCATTTAATTCAGCATTTTGTGCAGATATTTAGTTTAGTAAATATTTAACGGCGAACTCTTTCCAAATGAACGACTTGTTTTCGTTGGAATTGTAAACAACATGTTATAATGAAAGCACCAAACTTATAACGCTCTTCAATAAAACTTCTTAGTTTTGACCAGTACTAGTTAGTTTTATTCAAGACAAACTAAGCTTCGTCAAGATTGCGATAAATCTAGTTCAATTTATCATGCTCCTGCATAAACCTAACAGGTTTTGTTCGAGATAAAGTGGTTTTAATCCAATCTTATGATGGTTTTAGATAAAACTATTGAAATCATGGCGGATTATCGTCTGCGTCAAATTTCTTGATGGAAGCCATTTCTATATGAACGATGAAAACTATTTGGTTTAATTTTACATGCATGAGTCATTTCATAGATTGGGGCATTAAACAAATATTGTTACATCTGCGAAATAAAAAGTAGAGCAAAATTTATTTTTTTGGGTATGTACAATTTTTTAAATAAAAATAGTTTTTCAAAATAATATTATATCTTGCAATATAAATAAGGCGCATTCAATATTTGTTACATTTATTCGGAAAAGCATCGACAAAGTGGTTGTGGCATGTGGAATTACACGATCACAATGCAATTAAGTTTCAATTTATCAACGTATCCATAATAATTTTCATCATTATGAGATACTGTTCGATTTGGTTCAGACAAAATTCAATATAAACAAGTATAAACATTACCGGATCCAGATAACGAAAACACATGCTATCAAATTCCTTAGTAATCCTAACAGGGTTTTATGCTGATCTTTCATGCCATCATAAGCTCACTTTGATAAAACTAACAAGTTTTAAGCGAACCTTGGAAAACGGTCTTGAACACCTTCTCAAGAGTGGGCCTCTTTCGTCTTATAGTGGTTTTATGGCTGTCTTGAAGCAAGCTTGTAGGACAATTGGCTTTAAATGTGGTTTTAAGGCACAAGTCTAGAAGTGTGCTTCCAGTGCATCATAAAATTAATTTTGCTACTTGGGTAGATTAACGAACTAGAAAAAATCAGTCTGTGGTTATTTCAAACACAAAAAATAAAATCATAAAAGAAAACTCTAATTGTGTTCAGACTAATGATGATGATGGTCCCGCCACATACCCCTACAAAGGTTTGAGCTAGATGGTTTATCTTTATGATAATTAATTAAATTGAATTTTACAACAATTTAATCAGATTTGCAAAACAAAACAAAAACGATCTGATTACCATCACAGATATAAATTTCATAACTTTCCATTACTATCCAGCAAAAATAATAAATGTAAAAAACTGTTTATTTTATCTACCGATTCTCATAAGCATCAGTAGTGCTGCTTCGAGTTCATAAAACTGCAAAACTTGTGATACCTCTCGCACAGATTTCAAAAGTTCCACCAAGAATCGCGTTTCATGTTATTACAAGTAACGTTAGCCACTCGAATCAATAATAATCTAATAAACTATGTCGTTGTCAACAAAATCAAAACTTGTGTTACCGCTCCGTCGATATCAAAAGTTTCGGTATCAACCGCGGAAACCAAACTCTACTAGATAGCCTATTACTAATCCGCAGAATCATTGAAACAGCTGAAAAAGCGCAAGTCTGTACATAAATTTAAAAATCATTCATATCTGCTACACGCGCGCGAGACTCAAACTTTTGTAGACTACACAAGAAAAAGGTCAAATTACAATTACGTCAATAAATATAAAATCCATCATCATCATCGAGGCGAACAAAATAGTTTATTAGTGCCTCAATAATTGAAAAACACAATTGTCCAAACAAAATATCCGTAGGTCAAACTTCGTCAAGATACAATAATTAATGATTTTAAAAGTCAACTAAGTAGCTGCTTAAAATACAGCTTTTACGTGTGAAACACAAAGTCTCTTGAATTGTGATAATGTCGTTGCACGTTTGATATGTGTAGGCATCGAATTGAAATCATTGATACCTTTAAAAACAAAGAATTTTGTGAAGCTCCGTGCAAAAAGTTGGGTGTTCTTACATCTTCCGCGTTTCTAGTGTTATATCTATGAATGTCACTTCCTCTTTCAATTCGATCACACAAATATCGAGGCAGCAAACCATTTACTACTTTGAAAATGAACACCATTGTTAAATACACAATTCTTTGCTTCACCGAGAGCCACTGCAATGCATCCAACAAAAAAGCTGAGGAAATGAATCTGTTACATCTTAAAATCAAACGCATAATCTTATTCTGCAAGCGCTGCAATCTCGATATTTGTGTCTGATTTGCTAAAAACAAAATGGAAGGACAAAAGTCCAAGTGAGGAGAGATGATTGATTTGTACAACTGTACTAGCTGTATTTAATTCGTTTTTCAGTCGACATAGGATTTCAAACTTCTTGGCTATTTTCTTGATGACATTGTCAATATGTTGGTCAAATTTCAATTTATCATCAATAATCACGCCAAGATATTTAATTTCCCGTACGCGATCAAGTGTCTCGTCATCAATTTTCACAGAGACATTATCATTTGAACGATTTCGCGAAATAACCATATACTTTGTTTTACTAATATTCAATTTTAACTGTTTGTACTTCAACCATCTACTTAAAGAATGCAAATCTTCATTCAAGTGTTCAATCGCTTCCTCCAGATTTTGAGCTGCAATGAATATTACAGTATCATCAGCAAACAAATTAATATCACAATAACGTAAGACCCGTCGCATGTCATTAATGTACATAATGAACAAAAGGGCCCTAATACACTTCCCTGTGGTACACTAACCCTGCCCAAATCTTGGCTACACTCTCCTATACGCGCCTAGACCACTTCTCTATTTTCCCTCTTTCGAACTGCAGCAATCACCATCAGCGAGGTGTGTTAAATCGCCGCATGTGCATCAACTCGCACATTACAGGATATCGCACAGGTTGCGTGACACTGTTTCAAAACCTCAGCCCAATCCTATAATCTTGATTTTTGGGACAAAAATGACGAATTTTGTTATTTTCTTTAATTATCAAGTGAACAGTTTTGGCTGTTGAACATGAAACCAACGACTACACGAATTATTTATTTTTTCGTAAGATTAGGACCATACAGTCATTATTGCTAAAACATTTCTTATAAAACGACATTTTCTACACAGGGCTCGCCGCCGATGATGTATCATACCCCGACAACAGGACCTCTGCCCCGTTTGGAAGCATGCGACATGTCAAGAATCATCGGTGCCATAAAACAGCATCACCGCAAACTCTTGTGTTCCTGTTGCCCGCTATATCCTATAGTTCATCGTCGCTGCAGTAACCGGGAAGAAGGGAGAGCAGCCGATTTCCACCCCTACCACATTAAGAGCCAGTAAAGCTGCTAGTCGTGTAGCTTGCACCACGTGGTGGCAGCAAGCCGAACAGGGATTGATTTAATGCACTTTCGGGCAGGATGACAGCGGGGCACAACTGGGAGGGCGAAGGACGAAACCAAGCAACAGCCGCGGATGGCAATCATATGTTTTTCGATGCCTGGCGGCCTGTCGCGTGCTAAGGCTGCTAGCAAAGAAGCCATCAACATCCATAGGCGGTGTTTGTATATACATGGTGCTTACCTACATAATTGCTGAATGGAAGTGGTTACGAAGAATGAGGGCTCCTACTATTGCGCTGTGGGATGCTGAATGCTTTTGGAAATAACCCTTGCGAAAATGTGGTGTTCGATTGTGAATTATGACAGAGGAAATGCTTGTTTGTTTGATAGATAAGCAGACCGAAACCCTTCACACTACCAATATTTTAATGTGACTACTGATATTTTTTATAATTATCTATTTTCTTGTATCTTAGCGGAAATTCAATAATAAGAAGATCACAAATATTATTCTTACTTCTTATATAACTTCTTTCATTAATAAGTTTATATAGCAGAAGTAAATGGAAGCAAATATTGGTCTAAAATAGATTTCGTTCTGTTGATAAGTCTGCATATTTTGTATGAATTAAAGTATGAATATTCATTCATTGAATTACAAATATTTGTAAAAATACTACTTTATAGGCATTTATATTATTATATGCAAAGACTAAGTTAACCTTTCTTCTGTATATAATTTTAGTCTTTACATTTACGCCACCAGTCCTGCAAGGGTTCTTATAACATCACATTTGACCACGCGCTCACCACACTCATTTCATTCATAAACCAATACAGCACCTCACTGCTGCCATCCCCCAATACCCATATCCGATTTATAGCACTGTTCCTACTAGCAGAACCACTAGCAGAAAGTAGGTCCCTCCAGTGCGACAGCTTAGCATGAAATGGCACTGCGATCCTGCCTTGCCGATTTCTCCCCTTGATTCTAATGCAGAACTTACTTTATTGTTCCACGCATAGGCCATACTTTTCGATTTGGTAATCCACGAAATATTATATGTATTGCAGCCCTACAGAAATCTAGCCTTCTGCGTTGAAAGAGAATTTCATAGATGCATTGAGTGGATTGCTCATCGCTTTGTACCTAATTGTTTTGTTACGTAGCGGAAATTAAATTGATGTATTGGCTTTATAATGTGTGTGGAAAGTGCAACTTGATTGAAGCGGTGAAGAAGGGGACGATTCTCCGTGTTTGACGATTATTAACTTCACTAAACGCTCTGGGTTTTTGGGTATTAAATGCGAGGGGTGTGAAACGTGCGCGTTGTGCGCCAGTTTCTGCACTTGTCCATTAGGAGGTATGGGTGGCGACGGATGCAGGATCTATTGTATTGCGATTAGATTTAGATTAGGCCTGCCTGAGGGAACAAGCCGTGGGCTTTGGAATAACAGAGAGATAATTTGTCACGTGTGGGTTACCCGGATTGGGCAGTGTTGGTCGGTCGTGGTGGTGTCATCAGGTTGCGCGTGTCACACCAGAATGGTTCCTATCATGGTTTATATTTTCTAGAGGGATTACGCATTGAACCTGTTGAGAGTGCGAACACGTGTCGCTATGATACGAAACCACAGAAGGGCAGTTGAGATAGAGCTGGAGATTGATTGATCGTCAATAGTTGTAACTTTGTTGAAATTGGATCCACTGCTTCTACTCAACTAATTAACGAAGATTCTTGACTTTGTAAACTGACTGATGTAAATGACCTCCATTCGTGTCATCTTAAAGGGAAAGTGAATGAATGATTTCGATAACATAGGTAAAACTGAAGAAGCATGATTTGTTAGAATGATTTAATCGATGCATGTTAATAATCATACTCTGAAATCTCTGAGGGCTCCATTCCATATTCATGCTGAAAGACACAAGACAAGAATATTTTCGAATATAACCCCTTCCTTCCACTCCTTCGGTAGCTGTTCAGTTTCCCAGATTCTGACTATCAGTCTGTGCAGGCAAGTGGCTAGCTTTTCCGGGCCCATCTTGATGAACTCAGCCCCGATACCATCCTTACCAGCTGCTTTATTGGTCTTTAGTTGTTGGATCGCATCCTTAACTTCCCTCAATGTGGGGGCTGGTTGGCTTCCATCATCCGCTGAACTGTCGTCATCTCCTCCGCGGCCTTGACTTTCACTGCCTGTACTTTCAGCGCCATTCAAATGTTCCTTGTAGTGCTGCTTCCACCTTTCGATCACCACACGTTCGTCCGTCAATATGCTCCCATCCTTATCCCTGAACATTTCGGCTCGCGGCACGAAGGCTTTGCGAGATGCGTTGAGCTTCTGATAGTACTTGCGTGTTTCTTGAGAACGGCACAGTTGTTCCATCTCCTCGCACTCCGCTTCTTCCAGGCGGCGTTTCTTCTCCTGAAAAAGGCGTCTATAACGTTCCATGTTCTGCCGGGTACCTTACTGCATCGCGACCGCCCGCGCTGCGTCCTTCTCCTCCAGAATCTGTCTGCACTCTTCGTCGAACCAAATCGTTCTCATTAGACAACGAACAACGATAAAAGAGAGGCAAAAACTGTTCCGAATCATAACAAGCCATGATAACAAATTTATCAAACACGTATACCTACAAATGCGAAAAAACAGAATCGGATAGGCAGCCCCCATAGAAAAATAGTGACTCTCGCTTTGTTTCCGCTCATTTCGTGTTGGTTACTGCACAACTGTGTAGAACAAGTTGAAATGCATCATCAGAGCCAGTCTCACCGCATTTGGAGCTTTCTAAAAGAAATTTATCATGGGGTATAGCCTCCCGAATCAGTTCTCTATCATGACAGCTTGTGAAAAAAGTCTCTCGCGGTATGCTACATATCGTATATGTATACAGAGATGATAAGTGAGAGACTTGTTCTTTCTCTTGATACTCCATTCGGCGTAGGTTCATCGAATAGGTGTAGCCCATCAAGTATCAAGTAAGTAAGTTCTTTCTCATTGGGATTCAATCCCTGATTCCAGAAGTCCTCAAGAGGGGCCCGTCGAGCTCACCCTCTTCCGGCAACGCTGCCTCGAGATGCTGCGCGTATGCAGTGGCGACATCAGGTTGCTTCAGTCGCTCTAGGTCGTACCGCGGCGGTCGTCGGTACCGAACATTGTTGATGACGGATAGTTTTGGGCGCAGTTTAACCATCACCAGATAGTGGTCAGATTCGATGTTAGCGCCACGATATGTCCTGACGTCGATAATGTCGGAGAAGTGCTGTCCATCAATCAGAACGTGGTCGATTTGTAATTCTGTCTGCAGTGGTGATATTCAGGTGTACCGATACGGAAGTCTGTGTTTGAAGTAGGTGCTGCGAATGGTCATATTCTTGGAGGCAGCGAAATCAATTAGTCGTAGGCCGTCGTTAGCCGGTGAGTGCTGAACTTCCCAATAGTTGGTCTAAACTCTTCCTCTTGGCCAACCTATGATGATTTTGACGTCGTGGCTTGGGCAGCTGTCGTACTCACGTTCCAGCTGCCCATAGAATGCGTCCTTATCATCTTCAGTGCTTCCGGAGAGTGGGCTATGGACGTTGATTATGCTGAAGTTGAAGAACCGGCCTTTGATCCTCAACCTGCACATTCTCTCGTTGATCGGCCACCACCCGATCACGCGCCTTTGCATGTCGCCCATCACTATGAAAGCTGTTCCCAGCTCGTTGAAGAACCGGCCTTTGATCCTCAACCTGCACATTCTCTCGTTGATCGGCGCCTTTGCATGTCGCCCATCACTATGAAAGCTGTTCCCAGCTCGTGTGTGTTACCACAGCTCTGGTAGATGGTATGATTACCTCTAAACGTTCGCACCATTGATCCCTTCCAACAAACCTCCTCCCGCTACGATGCCGAATCCACGGTCCTTGAGCACATCGGCGAGTATGCGTGTGCTCCCGATGAAGTTGAGAGATTTGCACGAGCCGAGTTTCCAATTGCTAGTCCCTTTTCGTCGCGGTGGTCTTCGCCGATGGTTACGGTCCGTACTCTCTTGTTAATTGTGCGTAGCGTATGTTTTTTTGGCTGGCTTGCAGGGCCTGACACCAAACCCCATAAATTTCCGGAGGACCATTTCTCCTTATTCCCGGTGAATCATGGTGCACAGTTTCACTTAGAGCCGCGCAGTAAGATTTGCACCTCCGGAGAGGAGCAAAACCCCCCCTTCCCTGTCTTGTTTACCCGATCTTCCCTAAGGTTGCTCGTATCCGGCCAGCACCACGAGAAGGAAGGGATAGGAGTTGCTGGTAAGGACCACGAGATGGAGTCTATTTTATTGCTTCAGGTACACGAAGTACCAATGGTACGCTTTACCCAGCTTTTGCCGCGCCCAAGGATGTTATCGATCATTTAGTAATCTGCCTTCGATCATTTAGTAGTTTGTCAATAACTCATTCCAGAAGCCAAATTTCAAAATGTATTGTATGGTGGACTTTTAGTGCGAAGGTTTTTCAACAACTTTCCTTAACAGGTCGATGTTCGAGTTCCACTATTAAAGGAGTTACCATGTTAGTTGCTATACTTATACTAAATTATAACAAAATATGCAATAATTTAGTCTAAGCTACTGCTACTAGCGCTATAGCTCCGTTATTAGTGAAATTCAAACAACGAACTGTTAGGCAGAGTTGTAGATAAACTTTTGCACTAGAAGTTCACCATACAACACATTTTGAAATTTGGCTTCTGGAATGAGTTATTGACAAACTACTAAATGATCGAAGGCAGATTACTAAATGATCGATAACATCCTTGGCCGTGCCACAATATCAACACAAGTTATCAATTTGCTCTCAAGCTTTGCTCGGACATCCTACCCCTTGTCGTTGTTTGCTGAATATAAAGAATGCGTGTTTCAAATTTGGCAGAATTCGGTCAATGGGTTCAGAAGTTATGCTGGAACATTCATACAAACATTGAGTTTTATATACACTGGGGTCGCTTTTTACGCGGATTACGCGTAAAGAATTATTTTTTACGTGATTTTTCAAAAATGTCTTGAAATCACGTGAAAATCATAAAAAGTTGATTTTGAAGTCTTTACGCGGATTTTACTTACGTGGGTTATTAGAGCGAAGGCCGTGACTTCCGAAGGTCATTTGGCCACAGCCATTAGGCCGAATGAAAAGTGAGAAAGGAGAAGTGAGAAATAAGAAATGAGGAGTAATATGTGAGAAGTGAGAAGCAAGAAGGAAAAGTGAGAAGGGAGACGTAAGAAGTGTGAAGTGAGAAGTGAGGAAGTGAGAAGCGAGAAATGAGAAGTTAGATGTGAGAGGTGACAAGTGAGAATTAAGAACTGATATGTGAGAAGTGAAGAATGAGAAATAATATGCGAGATGTGAGAAGTGATAAGTGAGAAAATAGAAGTAATATGTGAGATGTGAAAAGCAAGAAGGAAGAAGTGAGGTCTCTTAATTGAGAAGCGATAAGTAAAAAGGGAGAAGTGAGAAGTGACCAGTGAGAGGCGAGAAGTGAATAGTGAGAAGTGAATAATGAAATAGAGATGTGAGATGTGAGAAGGGAGAAGTGAGAAGCGAAAAGCGATGAGTGAGAAGCGGGAAGTGAGTAGTGAGAAGCGATAAGTGCGAAATGATATTGAAAAGTGAGAAGCAACAAATGAGAAGTTAGATACGATAAGTGTGATTTAAGATGTGAGAAGTGAGAAGCGAGAAGAGAGAAGTAAGAAGTATGAAATGAAAAATGAGAAGTGTAAAGTAAGTAGTATAAAGCGAGAAGTGAGGAGTAAGCAGTGAATAACTATTTGATTTTTGAAAAGTGAAAAGTGAGAAGTGAGAAGTGAGATGTGAAGAGTCAGAAGTGATAAATGAGAAGTGAGAAGTAATATGTGAGATGTGAGATGTGATAAATAAGAAGGGAGGAGTAAGAAGGTATAAATGAGAAATAAGAAGTGAAAAGTAAGAAGCAAGAAGTGAGAAGTGGTAAGTGAGAAGTGAGAAGTAAGAAGTAAGAAGTGAGCAGCGGGAAAAAGGAAGTGAGAGACGAGAAGTGAATAGTGAGAAGTGAGGAATGATTTAAAGATGTGAGATGTGAAAAATAAGAAGTGAGAAACGAGAAGTTATAAGTGAAAGTCTAGAAATGAGATGCTACAAGTGAAAAGTGAGATTTAGAAGTGAGAAGTGTGAAATTCGATATGAGAAGTGAAATGTAAGATGTGAGAAGCGAGAAGTGAGAAACGAGAAGTGAGAAACGTGAAGTGATAAGTAAGAGTCGAGCAATGAAAAGCAACAAATGAGAAGTGAGAAATTCAATACGAGTGAGATGTAATATGTAAGAAGTGAGAAGCGATAAGTAAGAAGCAAGAAGTGAATGGAGAGAAGTGAGTTATGAGAAGTGAAATGTGAGAAGTGAGGAACGAGAAATGAAAAGCAGTAAGATGTGGGAGAAGTGGGGAGTGTGAAGCAAGAAGTGAGAAGCGAGAAGTGAGAAGTAAAAAGTGAGAAATGAGAAGCGAGAAGTAAAAAGTGAGAAGCGATAAGTGAATAGAGAAATGAGGTAAAGATGTGAGATGTGAAAAGTGAGAAGTGATAAACGAAAAGTGATAAGTGAGAGCCGATAAATGGGAAGCTACAAGTGAGAAGTGAGATTTAGAAGTTAGAAGTGAGAAATACGATACGAGAAGTGAGATGTGGTTAGGACGGGCACAAGGCGTAGGAATGCGATAAAGCACCAAAGTGTCCATCAGCAAAAAGCAAGCATGTTATCACGTTATGGGTGGACCTCCGTGTCCTTTCCGAGAAGAAAACAAGAAGAAGGCATGCAAGCAACACAGTAGAATCTCAACCACTGTGCATCTGCCCGGCAGCTGCTGTGGCAGTCAGTCTCGGAGTCGTACCAGTCAAGAACCACAAGGAGCACTCAATATATTTGAAACAGGTCGACCGACCTTTTTATTTAAATACAACAAGGGGCATGCACCATATTTGAAATAGAGCGACAGACCTTTGATTACGCGTGTAGATCTAAAAGCCTTTCTCCAGGAATTTCTTGGATGGCTAAACAAGTCCACAGACCTTTAATAACGCGTGTAGATAAAAAGGCCTTACTTCAGGAATTTCTTGGATGTCCAAGAAATTATTTTTTGTACACATTCTATTCTATGTACCACAAGGAGCATGCACCATATTTGAAACAGGTCGACAGGCATTTGATTACGCGTGTAGATCTAAAAGCCTTTCTACAGGAATTTTTTTGATGGCCAAGAAGTTATTATTCATACACATTCTATTCTATTCTATGTACCACAAAGAGCATGCACTATATTTGAAACAGGTCGATAGACCTTTGGATACGCGTGAAAATGGCGAAAGCCGTTTTTTAATTCAAAGTAATTTTTCACGCGGTTTTTTTCGCGGATGTTTTCAAAAAAATTTTTATGTGCGGTTTTTCAACAAGGTTAGGAAACACGTGAAAACCACAAAAAAATATTTTTTAGTGAAGTCGTTTTTTACGCGATTTTGATTTACGCGGAACGTATACCCCGCGTAAAAACCAGTGTGTAGATATGTAGATAGATGTGTTCTCTGAAGTTTTTTTACGGAGGAATTCCCGGAAATTTCAAAAAAATCCTAGGGGAAAATTTGGTGGAGTAGAAGTGGTAGAATTCTTTCTTTAAAGGAATTTTTGAATTCATTTCCGAATTGATTGGAGGAATGTCCAAAGGAATTCTTTCAGGCGCTCCTTTGGAAATTTCTCCAGTGATTCCTCCGGAAATTTTATGATAAACTCGTTCGGAAATTGCTTGAATTTCGGATGGAATTCCTGGAAGAAATTCTGAAAAAAATTCTGGGGAATATCCGGATGAAAAAGAGGAAAAGAAAGAATCTCCGGAGGAATGAAGTTCCTATGGAAATACTGCATGAATTTGGATATTTGGAAGAATGATAGTATTAAAGGAATACCTGAATTAAACATTTGATGAAATTCCGAAGGAATTCCGGGAGGTATTTCCTTAATATGTTTTTAAGTTTATTTACTAGAAACAATGTCTTAAAGATTTTCCGGAAAAATTTCTGGATGAATTTCTGAATAATATATGGGTGAATATTCCAAGATTTTTTGGAGGAATTAACGATGGAGCTCCCGAAGCAAATTCCAAGGAATTCCAGGAATTGGATGTTTCCGGAGCAACATTTCAAAGAAATCCCAAAGCACTTCGAAGGCCTTTTCAATAAATTACTAAGCAGTTCCAAAATTCAAGAATTATTTCATAATTTTTGTAACTGCCTAAACAGTTTTAATTGATTAATCGCTTAACCGATAAATCCCATCAATATAATTCGTACTAATGACGCCAAATAATCAATGAACCGATTGCGAAACAATCGCCGTTGTCCCGCTGTAGCAAAACCAAATGCCAAGAATATCCTATCTCTATAAAGAGGACCAAGCTCTTCGTAGTCGGATTGCTGACATGAGAATCAATAAACTACTACTAAGGAAAATATTAGAATTAAAACCACAGGTTTGTAATTTAAATTGTTACTAATTTATTGAATACATTGACGTTTGTTTTTCTACAAAAATAAAACAGATCAAATCTTGCGGGTTGGTCCAGCTGGGCCAGCCAGAAAGATATCACATTGAGAACTGTCGATCAACGGGGCAGTCTTTTCTTTTTTTGGAAACACGCAGCCATATTTCCCAGGACAAATGAACATACTTCTAGTCGATAGATCAGGATAGGCGACCTGCTGTAGGAACCAGAAACTTGACCTGGGCTCAAAGTTGTTTTTCTTAATAGTGCTTGTAGGAGATTGGTTCGGGCTTGCTGTAGTGAACATCAGCATGGCTTTCCGGATGACTTCCGGCCTTAGCGTAGGCTTCCACCAATTCCTTTGGTAGTGGTGGTGGAGTTGGGATGTGAGATCCATGGGCTTGGAATCCGTTTTCATCGGCGGAGTAGCTCACGGAAACTGGAACACCATGGGGATCAACGTAGGAGTACGATCCATGAACAACGTTGGCTGCGTGATCCTTGTTTCCGGCGTTTTTGACATAACCCTGCTCCTGAACAGAAATTCCGTTGGCCGATTCGTATTCGTGCTTGAAGCTTCCGTCGTGTCCGTGGAACGATTCGCTATGTACAATTGGGATGTGCTTGTGTTCCACCTGATGGTAATCGAAGGCTACGGCAACGGCCAACAGGGCAGACAATGCGATGAACTAAAAAGACAAAGAACAAATCGTTTTAATTAAATCCACAATTGATATCATACGCACAAATTTTAAACTCACCAGTTTCATTTTTGCAGTCAAGCTTAGGGGATCAGGTGCAATGTTTCAAATTGGTTGTATGGAAGTGAACTGATACTGTTTCAATCAGCTGCCATACTATTTATACAAACATCGAAAAGTGCAATCCATCCGAAATCTTACCGATTGAATGAAATTCATCCTCCCACCTCCCCAAACCTCTCATGTATGGAAAACACAGAAAACATCCACCACCTTTTCCCTGTACACCCAAATCGCGACGCCACCGTATGTATGTTTTTCCTAGTTTCGGCCACAAGAGCTCACATAATGCTGCTCAGCCAAAGAAATTGCTATGTCGATCGATCGTTGTCGTCCTCCCAGCCCACCAATAACAAGAGCGCAAAAAATCAATCAATCAATCAACCAAAGACAAATCATTCACACGAATCGCAAGCATCTTGCAACCACTTTTTGGATTATTATGGTACAGATTTGTTGTTCTTCGTGCCATCACCACCGATTTGGAAATCCCGCAACGCCACTGTCTTTCACTTGCTCACAAAGAGACGACAGCATCAACGAAGACGACCGCACGGCAATGACCAAGATGGCCAATTTGGGGCTGGGGCCAAATAACTGCGACCGTACTGGGACATGAATGCAATACCCTCTAATAAGAGTTGGATTTGACCAGGTATCGATCCACATCCACATCGAGCCACAATCGTTGGTATGTCATACAATTTCACGGTCGAATTTGCAAGCTGGTTGCATTAGAACATCGACGTGCCAAAGTCATGTTCGTTTATTTTTGATGGTTTTCTGGTTGATTGCGGTTTATGCATTTGTTCATACACTTCCATGTGTTTTTCTTATATTTATTTTTGCATTTCTGCATTTCGGTAAGAAAGAACAAAAGGTCACCACAATAGTACTTCTTTTAAAAATGGAATTCGCTAGAGGGACTGAACCTTATGCCGCAACCTAGAGCTAAAATAGTGAAAGGAACAGATTCTTCCATTTATTTAGTCTCTATTTCTCATTCAAGTTTAAAGGTCGTTGTTTGAAGGGCTTTGACAGACCTTGCACAATTTTTTACAGTAGCTTCCAGGAGCCGAATCAATCGATTGGAAGATTGGAAAAATTGGAAAAATTATTATGATTGTTTGCATGTTATCACATGTCTACCAACCAATATTTCAAAGATACATCCTACAGATAGAGATAGATGAATGAATAGATAGGTACATCTAATTTGTCCAATATTTTATCCAAACTTCCAATTAATAAATCCAATCTCAGAAAAAATATTTAAGCTCTTTTAGTGGAATGTCTTCAACTGCCTAAGACGAGTTTAGTACATTCCGTTTAATTCCACCACGTTTTGTTATCTTTCTTCTTATTGGCATTACATCCCTTAACTGGGACAGAGCCGCCTCGCAGCTTAGTGTTCATTAAGCACTTCCACGGTTAATAACTTAGTTAACGTTAATAACGTTAATAACGAAGTTTCTAAGCCAGGTTCAGGATGCATTTATTGGGGGGTGTTCTGACTGGTCAATATCCTCAACTCAGTCATCTTGGATTTTTGTATGGAATTGTTTACGTTTTGCACTGAAAATGTATCCCCCCCCCCCTCGCGCTGGTTATTCCTATCTACTGACGAAGTCGGATAACCTGTACATAAATAAATCTTGCCCAGGTTACCATTTTTGCATTCGTAAGTATATCATAAGGCTAACACGATGATACTTTTATGCCCAAGGAAGTCGAGACAATTTCCAATCCGAAAATTGCCTAGACCGACACCGGGAATCGAACCCAGCCACCCTCAGCATGGTCTTGCTTTGTAGTCGCGCGTTTTACTGCACGGCTAAGAAGGGCCCTATTTTTGTTATCTTTGCAGATATGTAATTCGACCTCAACGGTAAGGCCGTCTTCAGTGTCTCGTACTTGACTCGACTTTTGTAGATAATTCCCTGTGGGATATAGGAATCCTGATCCTCCGCACTGTTATATAGGGGAAGTGGGGGTAGCACGCCCATAGGGGTTAAAACGCGCCACCCCTGAATAAGGTTAAATATCCCCATTTTGATTATTTTCAATAGTCTATACGATAAAGCAATGAAAAATATTGCCATTGGATACATATATTTCATGATTTTTCTCTAGTTATACATGAAAAACTCGAAAAACGATTTTTGCGTGTTTTGATGCAATTCTAGCTCGGTGGAATTTAGTCTTTCTGTCGCTGTTATACATTGATAAATTAATAATTGAGCCATGAGCCATGCTGCTTACTCGTGTTCTTTATGTTCCACACGAAATCGTCGTCAAAAATGGTTTTAAAACGATTTTATGGGCCTTCAAACTTCTGAGGTCGGTGTGGGGCATTACGCCCATGCTCATTTCGTATGACCGAAACAGCTGAAACATTCGGTTAATTGCCTTAATGTAGGCAATTAAAATGAAAATCAGTACGATAAGCACATGCGCGTTTTAACCCATCCACTGCCGCATCTCACCCCGCATGGTTTCAAAATAATTTTTTTTCGGGTGCTTTTTAAAAATCAAATTTCTGTGCAATAAAATGGACAATTAGAAATCTGTTATCGGTAGTCAGTCGCAGATATGCTGTTCTTCAGTATGCGCTGATGAAAACTGGCTGAAATGGTGGTTTTCATTGATAAAAATGGCATTTTCCTTAACGTGGGCGTCCTACCCCCAGTTCCCCTACCTCCCTATAGATAGAAAAGAATAGACTGCCTCACGATCTTCCCCATCTAACGAAGCCGTATTTCTTTGTTTCGTGATAAGATGAATTTTACAGAGGTCCCATAACGGCCAACCAGAACAGAACAGTTCCCCTAATTGTATTAGGATCTACCGCCGAAAGTTAATCTCCTTCTGCTCCCGTAGCAGTCAGCGACTACCAGAGCATTACGTACTGCAGTGGAGCTTGAGATGGTCGTAGCCCGTGAGAAAGTTGGTGAGATTTTCTACTGTGAGTTTCGGGCGCCTTTTAACACCTTCACCGGATGCTGGTGAAGAACTTCAGCACTGTCACAGCAAAACCTTCGTTGTACTTGAGGCTAGGGAAAGCTATGGTAAGATAGGGAGGTTATTCCAAAGTTTCAAATTTGGGACTATCACGAAAAGAGGTTAGGAAGTAAGAGCCAATAGCTCAGCCGTTTTTAGCAGTCAATTTTAAAATTCCCTAAAATTCGTACAACTATAGTAAACAATAAATTCATTCCATTTAACTATTAAACTAAACTAAATTAAATTTCTCCAGGCAGTGTTGAAATTCCACTTTTGTAGTAAAAATTGCTTACATTTCGGCCATTGGCCATCCGGCATGAACATACATAAAATGTTGATGATCGAACACAATCACAAAAATGATTGTTCAAGCCTTCCCGGGTAGAAGCCATAAACAGAATAACAAAACATGATATGGATTTGATTGATATAAGAGATGAAAGAACAGGCAACAATATCAAAAATTTGCACCGAAATATCATTTAAATATCAAGATATATATCAAGATAAGAACAAACTAATGGCACATGATATTGATCACTTCTTACAAATAGCATAACTTGATCTCCTCATGATATTTTATTGCAAATTATTGATATTTTCTTCTGATCTTTTATCTCTAATATCAATCATGTCCATATCTCATTTTGCTATCTTATCAACATTTGATATTATTGAGCTATTTTCGTCTACTCGGGTTCTAGTTTGCCTCACCTCAGGCCCGAAAACGATTGGAGACCAAAGGAATTTAATCTACAATTCTGGCATATCTGCTTTGTAGATCCGAAACGGCTACTAATCCGATCTGAAGATCTTATTCCCACAACTCAGTTTTCTGCATGGACTGCAATCCTTCATGCTTAAAATGATTAAAATGATTGACGCTATTTTATGTTCCATTCACACCAAACGGGGGAAGGGCCGTTTGGCCGAATACCGTTCGGCCGAATGCCATTTGGCCGAAGGCCACTAATCCGAAAGTTGTTTGGTCGAATATACCATTTGGCCGAACAGACTATTAAGCCGAAAGTCATTTGGCCGAATAGGACATTTGGCCGAAAAGGACATTTGTCCAAAAGGACGTTTGGCCGAATAGGAATTGACTGAATAGGACATTTGGCCGAAAGGAAGTTTGACCGAATATGAATTGACTGAATGGGACATTTGGCCGAATAGGACATTTAGCTGAATAGGACGTCTGACCGAATAGGATATTTGTACGAATTATCTCTGCTCTTTATTTTGTTACGAATAGACGTTTTCATGAATAATTCTTTATTCCTTTATTTCTTCCTAATATGGCATTATATCCTCCCTTCGCTTTGTACCGGGTAGACGCATTCATTCAAAAAAGGCATTACTTCTTCCTTCGCCTTATGGCGACCAGACGCGTTCTTTTTAATGAACGCTTTATCTGCCCCTGTTTCCTTATAATAGTCAGACGCTATCATTTAAAACAGGTGTTTTCGCGTTATGCCGGACAGACGCATTAGTTTAAAGAAAGCATTACCCTTCCCTTCGCCTTATACCGGGCAGACGCGTTATTTTAAAGAAGGCATTATCAACTCATTTCGCCTTATACCGGGCAGATGCATCTATTTAAAGAAAGCGTTACTCCTCCCTTCGCCTTATACCGGGCAGACGCGTTAGTTCATAGAAGGGACTATCTCCTTTATTTTCTTTTTACCGAACAAACGTGTTCGTGTTCATTTCAAGCAGAGGCGCATCCACGTTCCGAGTCGTGAGTAGGACAAATAGGTAAAACCGATTTGGGCACAAGTTCTGATATAAGCATTAGCATTAGACGATTCGCACAAATTCGTTTGAGTTACAAGCCTAGACTATTGTATGCGAGTTGCATCATTTAAAATCGTTCACAGATAATTTTTTGGGACTAATCACTAACTCTTAGATGGAAGCAAGGCATTCTCCAACAGTCGATTTATGTCCTGGTCACGTTCTTGAATATGCTGGAGAATAAAAGATGGTTAGTTGGAAACCTACTTAAGGACAAGTCTCCTGGAATCCAAAACTAAATGCGCTCGCGTTTTAAACGGCAGCCCTTACTTTGCACCGTTCAATGTGCAAAAACGATCCATAAAAGAATGAAAAACGATCCGTAACAATAAAGACGGATTCTTAAAAAAACGAAAATCGATCCATAAATAACTTCTGAATGTTCCATAAAACGCTACCATAAATCCATAAAATAGTTCGGGAGATTCCATAAAAAATAATTTTATGATCCATAAATCTTTGAAAAATGATCCATAAAACTATATTTTGATCCATAAAATTTCAAATTTGCGCAATTTTTATCCTGATGATGATCCATAATTTCAGTAATATGATCCATAATTTTGGTCATATGATCCATAATTTTGTTTATATGATCCATAATGCTTGGAAAGAAGGCCAATGAAACTATATTAATTGATCCACACATTTTATAAAATCTATGGATCATTTGCCAAAATTTATGGATCAAATCACCATCATTTGATCATTTGGATCATTTGAACAAAGCTATGGCTCAAATGGCCAGAGTTATGGATCATATCACTAAAATTATGGATCATATTACTGAAATCATGGATCATCATTACGATAAAAAAATGCGTGAATTTGAAGTTTTATGGATTAAAATATAGTTTTTTTATTGATCATTTTCCAAAGGTTTATGGATCATTTGTCATACGTTCATGGTAAAATAGCAGGAATTGTATTGTTTTTCCTGACTATGTTAATGGAACATATTTCCCCATTAATTGCTAAATTTTAGTTTAGTTATGGATCGAAAAAATATTCTTTATGGGATCTCCTGGACTATATTATGGATTTATGGTAGCGTTTTATGGAACATTCAGAAGTTATTTATGGATCGATTTTCGTTTTTTAAGGATCCGTCTTTATTGTTTATATGCAAAAGTATGTTTTGCCGTTTTAAACGGCACAGCATCCAAAACGGAAGCCACGTACAACTGTCATTTCTATTGTTCCAGCTTTGCTGCGTCCCAGCATGGGTGAAAGAATAAAAAATGAGAGTTATACGTGGCTTCCGTTTTGAATGGGGTGCTCTTGAAAACGCGAATGCATTTAGTTTTGGTTTCCGATAGCCTTGTCATTAGAAAGACGTACATAAGTGCCACAGAAGATTAGTGTGTAAGATTTGAGAAAATCTTGGTGGCCAGATTACAGACAAATATTGATTTTCCAAGATTGTTATGGTTTTCCAAGAAGCATGACACTTGGAATTCTTATGGTTATCGAATATCTTTACAAGGTTTCAGCAGAAATCACAGGTCACAGAAATTTGAATAAATCTTCAATGGATTTGGATCTGGTGATTCATAGCAAACTGCCAAGAAATCGTATGATTGTCAAATAATCTTTTTTTGGGAGCTTTAAATCTATTACGGTTCAGATTTCAAGTGGGCTTTGGTATGCTTGTGGATCCTCAGATTTCAATCAACCTTTTGAGGTTTGTAAAAAAAACAATTCCGTTGGCTTTCAATAACCCTTTTAAACATGTCAAATAACATAACTTTAAAAAAAATTAAATATCGCACTTGCAGATTTTAAACACTTTTTTTTCACCTCAGGAAAACCAAGGATATTTTCGGTCATATTCTGGGTTCGACCACATAGTAATCTGCCATTAACTCATTCCGGAGGCTTATTATGTTGTCGGAGCGGCTGAATTCTGAAATGTGTAGTATAACACTATATTTATTTAATTAATGTGCACGAGTATTGTACGCCGAAAAGTATTGTCCGTGCGAACCGAACTTTCTTCCGAAGTTTTATCTGCCAAACTAAATGATGCGTTGTTTAGCGTGTCTTTATGTTAATCTAGCGCACTGCTTCCGAAGCGGGTAATTTACCTGTATCTCGAGAAAGCATTCATCTTCTGTAGAAAATGTCGTCTAACTTTGTACTGGAGAGACAATATGATGGGCGTCTTGTGTAAAGGTTTACTACAACTTTACCCAATACTTTATTGTTTGAATTCTATACTTGTAATTGACTTAAAGCGCTATTTGCAGTAATTTGAACAAAATCATTGAAATTATGTTATCATTTAGTATAACTTTTTTCAACTAACGTTTTGACTCCGTGATTAGTGAAATTCATACAGCAATTTGTTAAAGCCGAGTTGTAGAAAAAGCGTCACAACCATACAACATAATTTGAAATTTAGCCTCTGAAATGAATTATTGAAGAAATTGTTTTGAACCCAAAATACCAAATGATCAAAAACATCATTAATTTAGACATCTTTGAGTATCGGTATCGTTTATAAAGTACCTGAAGTCCTTAAGAACAATTGTTAGTCTATTTCTCTATAGGATCCCAGAAACCTCTATGATTACTGTTTACACTCTGATTAACTTTAAAATCATATTTTGCCAACACACAGGTTCTTGCCATCCAATGATAAGATATGTTCTTTCCATAATCATGGGTAGGACAATGCTTTGACTGTCCCACCCAGGAAAATTCATGCGTAGGACATGTCCTACTTGTCCTACCCACTCCCGGCGCCACTGATTTCAAGTAAGCATTATTCCCCCACTTTGCGGTATAACGACCGGATTCGGTCATTCAAAGAAATCATTACCTTCTTTCATTGCTTTAAGGCCGATACAAATATTAAATATCCTTTCGGAGACCAGTAGGACAAAAAGTTAATTAAATATTTGTAACGGCCTAAATCAAAATCCAAAAGATTTCAGCCCGGATTGCATTGTTCCAATGATATTTATTCTAACTGAATTCCGCTAAATGGTTTTCGGTGAAAAGGTACGTTCCGCGAAATGTGTTTCGGAGAGTTGATACATTCCGTGGAATGTTGCACCGCGAAAAAAAATCCGTTAAATGTTTTTCAGCGAAATAGTATACAATCCATAAGAAAAGTGAGAAATGAGAAGTGATAAATGAGACGGCTCACTACTCACTTCTTATTTCTCACTGCTCACTGTAAAAAGAGAGTAGTGAGACGTCTCACTACCCATTTCGCACTACTCACTATTCACAGTGAGAGGTAAAAAATTTGGAGTGAATTGCTATCGAGCAAGCAAGTGCAGTGCGTGTTTCTGTCATCGGAAAAATAATAAAATATATATTTGGTGCTCGGTTGCACATGCACATGTATTGCGCTTTGTTCCGGTCGAAACAAGCGCGATCTTCAATAGTGTGCAGTAGCCATCGAGCAAGTAAGTGCAGAGTGCTGTGCGTCCATTCGGTCGTCCAAAACGCGATTCCCGTCAGTTTCCATATGCCACCGAGCGTGAACGGTATAACTTTTTTCTCGTGGCAAGACAGCGAATTAGTGTTATTTCCCATCCTATAGATCGTATCACTTACCGAAGTGAATGCAGATAAATTATCCTTTGCAACTAAAACGATATCCTATCCCAAGACAATTGTGGAGGTGCGTAGGTATACTCGGTCTCTAGTAGAAGCAAGAGTCGGACTAACAATCCTTTTCTTCCTAGATGACCGTAAGAACGTGGCCGACGTCTTTATTCACTTTATATACTAGCTCCTGAAAATGGGGCTTGGGACTAGCTACTCATTGTCAATATACACTGACAATGAGTAGCTAGTCCCAAGCCCCATTTATTGTGTTCTCTGTACAATTTCGCAAGTTCTAGTCAATCACGAAGTAGCAACTGCGAATTGTGCGGTCATAATGCTCATGCTCATGAGAAGTGAGAAATGAGGAGTGAGAAGTGAGACGTCTCACTTCTCACTACTCATTTCTCACTTCTCACTGTGAAAAGTGAGTAGTGCGAAGTGAGAAGTGAGACGTCTCACTTCTCACTTCTTACTTTTTACAGTGAGCAGTGACAAATGAGAAGTGAGTAGTGAGACGTCTTACTTCTCACACCTCTTTTCTCACTTATCACTGTAAAAAGTGAAAAGCGTAATGTGAGTACTGAGGCGTCTCACTACCCACTTCGCGCTTCGCGCTTCTCACTTCTTACAGTACATACTACAGGAATAAAAATGGCAATGTGGCAGACAACGGTGGAGGTATTGTAATGAACCTGGGAACACGCGCACAGATCATACATCTGCTGGCTCCTGATCACCAGGAAATTCAAGAGAAGATTGGCCGGCTGAAAAACAAAAAAGCCCCTGAGGTTGACCAACTACTAGGAGAGCTGTTTAAACACGGTGGTGAGGCACTGGCTAGAGCGCTGCACGGAGTAATTACCAAGTTTTGGGAGGATGATAATCTGCCGCAGGAGTGGATGGAAGGTGTCGTGTGTCCCTTCTACAATAAGGGCGATAAGCTGGAATGTAGCAACTACCGCGCAATAACATTGCTGAACGTCGCCTTCAAGGTACCAAATTTCATGCCGCCGAGTAACACCAATTGCAAGAGATTTCGTGGGACAGTATCAGGCAGGATTCATGGGCGAACGCTCCACCACAGAGCAGGTGTTCGCCGTACGTCAGGTATTGCAGAAATGCCGCGAATACAACGTGCCCACGCATCATCTATCCATCGACCTCAAAGCCGCTATGGCAGCTAATGCACCAACACGGATTTCCGGATGAACTGATACAGTTGACGAAGGCAACGATAGATCGGGTGATGTGCGTAGTTCGAGTTTCAGGGGCAGTCCCGAGTCCCTTCGAAACGCGTAGAGGGTTACGGCAAGGTAATGGTCTTTCTTGTCTGCTATTCAGCATAGCTTTGAAGGGAGTAATATGAAGTGCAGGGATTGACACGAGTAGTACGATTTCCATCGGTTCAGCTATTTGCTTTCGCCGACGACATAGATATTATGGTACACATTTTTGAGAAATTGATCGAAACCTGCATAAGACTCAAGGGGGAAGCAAAGCGGATTGGACTTGTCATCTATACGTCATGATAGGAAGAGGCTCAATGGAGGACAATGTTGGACCTCCACCACGAGTTTGTATCGGTAGTGACTAAATGGTTGAATGGGTGGTTGAAGAATTCGTGTACTTCGGCTCGCTGGTGACCTCCGAGAACAATGTCAGCAGAGAAATTCGGAGACGCATCGTTGCAGAAAATCGTTCGTACTTTGGACCCCGCTAGACGCTCTGATCGAATAGAGTTCGCCGCCGTACCAAACTGACAATCTACAAAACGCTCATTATACCGGTTGTTCTCTACGGACACGAGATCTGGACAATGCTCGTGGAGGAGCAACGCGCACTTGAAGATTTCGAAAGGAAAGTGCTGCTTATCATCTATATGGTAGGGTGAAGGTGGCGGACGGTACATCTATCGTTCTCACCGCAAAAATCGGACGGCTGTGGTGGGCCGGGCACGTAGCCAGAATGTCGGACAGTAATCCGGTGAAAATGGTTCTCGACAACGAACTGACGGGAGCAAGAAGGCCAGGTGCTCAGCGAGCAAGGTGGATCGATTTGCGGACTCTCCGGAGAGTACGTGGTTGTTGGCGATGTGCGGCCGTGAACCGAGCTGAATGGAGTTGACTTTTATGCACTTCACAGGCCACTCCAGCAGTCCGGCCTTAGTCTGAGCAAATAAATAATCAATCTTTTTGCATTCATCAGACTGCTAATTAGGGCAGTTCACATTTCAAAAATGTTCGAAAATTCAAACTCCCATATGTCTATTAGCATCATTTTGATAATATAGGATTCCTGGCAAAATTTCAAGCAATTCGGTGGTCATTTAGGGGAGGCGCGAAGTCAATTTATGTTTATATGGAAATTTGTATGGGAAAATCTTAAAATTTATTCAAGTCTTCCTACAACTGTTAAATCGTGATGAATTTAAATAATCATCCCTTTTTGGAATCTATATAAATGAGACCTCCGGATAACACATTAGTTATGAAAGGATTGAACGGTTCTATTGACAGTGTGAATATGAGATAAATGGCTAAAATGGTGTAAATAGCCTCCACGTAGCAGTGGAAATATAAATCAAAATTAATGAGTTACCCACTGGTTGAGCTCAAATAGATTCCAAAAATGGAAGCTTAGGATGTTTTTTTGAATTCATCACGATTTAAGAATTGTAGGGGAATTTGAAAAAAAAAATAATAATAATGAATAAAAAATTAAATGGCCACCGAATTTCCTGAAATTTTGCCAGGACTATTATATTATCAAAATGATGCTAATAGGCATATGGGAGTTTGAATTTTCGAACACTTTTGAAATGTGAACTGCCCTACTTCTAATATATGCCTAATATTAAAATATTAAAATTTAGATTGAATTTTATACACAAAATATAATCTTTTTATGATTTATACGAAATTATATTCGAATATTGGAGTATATCGTTTGATGATATATTTTTAGGTGAATTTTGATGAACATTTTGTAGTTCATAAATGTGGTTTCTAGTAGCCAAAACTAAATGCACTAACGTTTTCAAGAGTACACCATTCTGGAACTGGAACCACGCACAACTGTCATGTTTATTATTCCAGAATTACTGCGTTGCAGCATGCGTGGTTTATATTAGTTGAAGGAATAATCATTTGAAGCTGTTTGATTTGCATCTTTTTAAGAGTTGTAGATGTTCAAATGCTTACATAGAGGTTAACTTTCCTAGTAAACGTACTCAAATGCTCCACCTATTTCAACGCCAATTAAATTTTTGTTCTGCTCATTCCTCTAGATTTTTGATGCCTCAGCAAGTTGAAATAATTGAATTGGAATAAATTTTAGAACACAGGTATAAAATTTAATATTCGCTCAAATGGAAAATCTCACTCTTCGGAACTGGGGAACAGCTGCTCAGATATCGACTTTAGTTTCACACAACAAATCATGATAGTTATTCAAAATATGACTTAAATTTGGCGAATCCATATAATCACTCATATTTTCTATCAATTTCAAAACTGTTGAACAAAACATTCTATTATAAAGGTAAATAAACAAAATTTGAGCACTAAGCTCACAAAACGAGACTCGTGCTTTCCGAGCAGGTACAGGGCATTCGAGTAGCTTACTTTGTTACTCCCTTAGAACTTCTAAAAGTGTTCGTTATCAGGTGGTGTTCAGGCTGGGGGGGTATGCAGCCCATTTATTCATATAACTAAATTTTTATCTCTTACCAACTTCCATTTGATAGGGATGAGCTCAGTGGTATAGTGACTACCGCTTCTGCATAACAAGCAGGAAGCCGTGGGTTCAATCCCAGGCTCGTGGCTACTGAAAAATATGGCATGGACTATATCTCTTTCCTTAGTGATTCCTTATACTAACATTCTACTCTATTCCCAACTGCCTATAAGGACTTGGCCGGCGCCATTTTGGATCTCTATTTTCGAGCTGTTGAAACGTGCACTTCGAGAAAAGGGTGGTTAATCCCAGCCTCTATTCACTTGGATCGAAGCGTAATTTACACCTGCACGGAGTAACAACCATATATGCATATATGTATTGTATATAGTCTGTCCGAGCTAATCTAAGCTAAGCTTACCAACTTTCATTTGATTGGCAAACAGCTAGAGTTCCTGAAAAAAGAAGAAAAGGCAAGAATGGCAGATTGGATTCATTCATAAATAAAAATGAGTTTTTTGCAATGAATATTGTAAATCACGAAAGAATTTCACGATTTACAAGATTTTCTTACTAATCGATTCGTCTTAGGGATCGGAATGTTTACACATACACAAAGTAAGGTAATTTTAGTTAAAAAACAAATTGTGGAGCGCAGTGTTTTGAGAAATGTTACTGCAATGACATGCGTTTATAATTTGGTATTGGTTTTCCAAAATACCTAAGGAAGGCTGGACTGTTAACATGTTAACAAATAAAAATTTTAAAGAACTTGTTTTTAAAGACATTAAATTTGAAGGAAATAACTTCATTCGTTGGCACATTGATTAATAGCACATTTTTATTTACATTTTCACTGTTAATTTTTGTTTTAAATATATCTAATAAAATCAATTTTACTAGGCACTATCCGGCTGATAATCGGATAGACTATCACATTTTGGCATATACTCATTTTGGGAGAATATCTCCTATAGGGCACAGTTGCGGTGCCGAATCTGCTTAGTGGCCCTTGTAGATCTCGGGCTCCTCATGGTGGGCCTCAGGATGACTGCCCGCCTTAGCATAGGCCTCAACCAGCTCCTTTGGCAGTGGTGGTGGTGTTGGGATGTGAGATCCATGGGCCTGGAATCCGTTCTCGTCGGCGACGTAGCTCACGGAAACTGGAACGCCGTGGGGATCAATGTACGAGTATGATCCGTGGGCAACGTTGGCCTCATGATCCTTGCTGCCGAAGTTTTTGACGTGACCTTCCTCCTGGACGACGATTCCATTGCCCGACTCATAACCGTATTTGAAGTTTCCGTCATTGCTCTGTATCAGCTCGCTGTGCACGATCGGAATGTGCTTGTGCTCCACATAGTGTTCACCACCAGCGGCGGCCACAACCAACAAGGCGGACAGTGCGATGAACTGCCGAAACATTGAGAGAACAAAAAAGATATTATTGATCACTAATGCATTTACACTTGGCACCGAATCACTAAGAGTTCACAAAGAAGTTATTCGCCTTTGCGTTTCAATAGGCATAACTAAATGTCTTTATTTAACGCCACTGTTCACGGAAATCGCAACCATACTAACCAGTTTCATTTTTAAAGTAGATTTAGAGATCTTGTAAAACCTAATTACACGCTACAAATTTGCTGGCTGAATGCACACTGATACCTTCTGGTTGCCCGGCCTTGCTTATATATACAAACTGACCACTGAGCTGGCCACCGAGGGATGATGGACGGATTGGATGGTCAAATCGAGAGAAAGATGCTGCTGCCCCTACTCCGGACTTTCTTTGGCGTTTTGTTACTGGTAGTTTGCAGCACTGGTTTCCAGCGGCAAAGATGCTGAGCACAATTGCACGGATTATGATCGGGTCAATTAAAGGAAATAATTGATTGATATGTGATCGATTTACGGTTATGTGTTCATTTGGACCATACGTGCGTTTAGCAGACATGGATGTGGAAGAAAAGTAATTCAATATAGCAAATTGCAGTTTTTGTCAATTATGCTACTTCTATTAGCTTTTTCACATGATTTGGTTCAAGGCTAAGTTGTATTATGAAGTTAGGTGTGAATATTTTTATTTAAATATGATGCGATAAATTTTAACTTTTTACTCAGGTAACAATTATAATTTAATAAACCACAAAAAGTAGAATTAAATAAATCATATATAAAGCAATAAGTTGCAAACAGTGTTCAAGGTGAGAATATAACGAGATGAGGAAAGATGGTGAATAGGAAAAGTATGACATCACCAAGGACATTACCTTGCATTGATACACTGCTGCAGTGCACTGTATCAAGAAGGCTGTGATTTTTTCAAACATTTCAAAACATCTTTGAATTGGAAATGTCAAGTAAAATCACTCGCAGAGACAATTTTTTTCAGATGATGTTCTTCTTTTTATGATTGCAATTTTCTCTTTTAAAAGTGCTAATTTATTTTTGTTTTGTGAAAATTCTTAATTGTTTATGGAAATTTTGCATTATTTGTGGAAATTTATTATTTGTTTATTGCTCATGCCCGATTTCTTTATTGGCAATTTCCCAAATTTTTATTTTTTTAGGGGGAGTTTTAGTTCAAGTCGTAAGGATTTTGATAGTACCATTCTAAATTTTAAGTACGACCCCAACCTCTGTCTGAATTGCCCATGATTTCATAGTTGGCATAACAACCATCGCACTTTTGTATGCATTTGGGAAGATTTAAGGACAACCATTGAAAACACGTACGTAAACACTCAAATAAGGTTTGAAACATACAACGCATTGGAGTCACAGTGGTAATTGCTTTCTAGCAAGTACGTAATAAGTCAAACACGCTGAAATTTTGAATGAATGTTTCGTCAACTACGTAAGTATGAAATCATGGATAGTGAAAGTATCATTAACAAAGAACTGAAAAAAAAGAGATCCCCAAACTGTACCTACCCACATATTGAGGCTCAGCGGCAATGGCAGCTTTAACAATCCAATGCATCCTAGTGATGCACACAAAACTCTGCAGAAGATAACTTTTTTGCCTTTATCCAGGGCTGTCAGATGATTTTTTCGTAAATCTGTACTGGCATGCATAAAAAATCTGTATTGTCTGTATTTTGGGGAAAATAGTTTTTTTTTATAAACTATGCAAAATAGCGATTCTGATGATTGTAATGTGATGTACTTAGATAACATTTCCAATGAATTATTTAAAACCAGTTAAACAAAGTTGGAGATCCCAGAAATCCGTTGGAATCTAATAAGGGGGCTGCTTGCAATCATGTAGAAGCATCACATCACTTAAATTTTCTCGGTTATTATGATTCACATTAAAAGTTCAATCTTTTCCGAAACTCATATTGCTTTTTGAATATCGCATCTCATCTCAATTACTATTCGATTTCAGCAAAAAAAAATATCATGATTCTACAAGTGATGTTTTTCAGATATTTTGGCTAGCTTCTTCAATATTCTACCGAAATTCGGGAACAATGATTTTTGTCAATGTCTATCTTAATTTACTTGAGTTGTTTAAAAATTCTATAATTATTTATCAAAAATACTGATATTGGTATATTGGTAGTCAATTCGATATGCATGATATGGTGGCAGAATATACTAAAGAAACATTTAACTAGCTTAAAAGCTTAAATATTCGAAACTTCTTTAACACATATTTGGTGTTCTTTTTTGAGGCCCAATCAATTTCATTAGAAATAACAGTACTTTATCTGAAACTCAACTGAGTTTGTCAAGTACGCAGAAAGCAGTCACAACTCAATTTATTAATATTACTAGCTTTATGTACCCGGCCTTGCTCGGAATTGCCAGTTTGGTTTGCAGTTTTCTTTTACAATCGGAAAATGATAAAACCAATTGGTCAACAGGGTAATTGTGTTTACTTCTTCATACTTTATCATTTGATTAAAAAAAGCCTTTTGGAAACATTGACTGATTTTGAAGAAGGGATCGTGGGTTTGAAAGGTCTTATTCCGGGCAAACGTCTATTTCTAAAGAAGGAAAAACATTCATCGATGCCATATTCCGGGCAACGCATATTTTTAAAGAAGGGATCACACCCACCATTGCCTTATTCCGGGCAAATGCCTACTTTTAAAGCAGCAATCACACCCACCATTCAGAAGGAAACACATTAATCATTGCTTTTCACTGGGCATACAATTATTCCGATGAACAACAAAACCCAATCCCAATACCCCCCCCCCCCTCCCATTCCAAAAGTCCCTTCCAGCCTCTCTATAATAGTTTCCTTTGGGTAGGCATTACGTGTTTATGTGTTTGGTTTGAATTGACCTATGCGATAAAAAGGTATACTAAACTGTTCGTTTAATTAATATACCCTCTCTCTTATTTAGCTGTGGCACTCATACCCAGTCTGATATAGTCTTCCTTAGACAGATAATATGGGTTCCAAATTTGGTGGACATCGATAAATGGGTTCAGAAGTCATGCTGAATTGATCGGATAACTAAACAATACCCCCTCTCCCACACCCTCCCCCTTTTTTAAAATTACTTAACCACATCCACTAAAATCGCTTCCATAGGACAGACAATATTTGATACAAATTTGGTTCAAATCGGTCATGAGGCTCATTGAGTTGATCGATTGTTAAACTATACCCCTCCCCCAATACCCTCCCTCTTTTGTAAAGAGCATCCCTAATCTCCTATCGTCGTCTCTTTATGACAAAGAATTTGTGTTCCGAATTTGTTTGAAATCAGTCAAGGGGTTCAGAATTTACACTGAGTTGATCGATAACTAAGCAATACCCCTCCCCCCATACCCTCCTCCTTTTCCAAAGAGCACGCTTAACCCCCCTATCGTTCCCTCTGTAAGATAAAGAATTTGTGTTTCAAATTCGGTTGAAATCGGCCAAGGGGTTCAGAATTTACACTGAGTTGATCGATAACTAAGCAATACCCCTCCCCTCACACCCTCCCCCTTTTCCAAAGAGCATGCTTAGCCCCCTATCGTCTCCTTCTTAAGATAAGGTAATTGTGTTCCGAATTTGGTCGAAATCGGCCAAGGGGTTCAGAATTTAAACTGCGTTGATCGATAACTAAGCAATACTCCTCCCCCATACACTCCCCCTTTTCCAAAGAGCATGCTCAACCCCTCTATCGTCCCATCCTTAAGATACAGAATTTGTGTTCCAAGTTTGGTTGAAATCGGCCAAGGGGTTCAGAAGTTATGCTGGAACATACATACAAACATACATACAAACATACAAACATTGAGTTTTATATATATAGATTACATATTAAATTATTAGTCTCAAGTATGGTTTATGTGTGACATTGAAATGGTACTGGGTTTTGAATTATGAAAAGGCAATATCCAATAGATTTGAAAGCATCGAAATAGACTTTATATGGAGCACAACGGAGAGCCACCAAAATATTAATCAAAGCAAACGTGGCAATTCGCCGTCAGTCAAATACCTGTGGTGAACCATCGCAGACAGTAAATATGATAGTTTTCCAGCAAACCTTGCTTGCCTATTCTCACAATAAGCTCCACAGTTTAGACTTTAGTATTTTATTTAGAATTAAAAAATATTTAATTAGATCTTGTATAAGTGATTTTTATAGGGACGATAACATTTAAAATAATAAAAAATCTGTACGACTCTGTACTCTATTTGAAAAATCTGTATAAAATCTGTAATCTGTATCATGTCTGTATTGACGTTTAAAAATCTGTAAAATACAGATAAATCTGTATATATGGCAGCCCTGCCTTTATCGTAAGGTACACCGGGGCAATTTGAAACGGGTTTTCAAAGTTGAACTTTGAAGTGCTGTAAAAAAAATAACCCTCTGATAAATTTGGAATCCGTTTGCAGTGTTTATTTTGGTTCCAGTTGAAAATCGAATTTCGAACTCATGAAAACCGGTTTTATTCACGTTTAACTCATAGCGCATCATTGCGCAATAGTGCACATTGTTCGCAACCAGATGCGCTATACAGATTGTTTCTAATAGGACAAAAAATGATTTTCATGAGTTTAAAAAATTCGTTTTTGAGCCCTTTCCAAATCTTTTCAAAATTATTTTGTATACGGAAATTATTTTTATATACATATGCATCATTTTAACTTACTACTCATATCACGGCTAGTTGAAACACTGCGCTATATAAAAATAAAAGTTTATATTGCAGTACAGTCAAACCTCCATGAGTCGATATTTAAGGGACCATCGAGCCATGGAAATATCGAGATGTGGAATGACAAATCCTTGGAAAACTGTTTGAAGGGACCATCACAGTAACCCAGAAAACATTTTTTTATATACAGTCGCCTCTCCACATCTCGATATTATAGGGACCATCGAGATAAGAAGAGATCAAGGAATGGAAGGAAAATTCAAATGGGTACTAGATTGAAAAAAGCTCGTTGCTATGAAAAACGACAACAAAACAAATGTCAGCTATTGTTGTTCATGTGTTTGTTATTGTCCAAAAATGATCTAGTAGCCTAGAAATATGAATATATTGACATAGGGAGAGAGAATCCTGAACAAAATATGACCAGAACACATCGAGATAGAGAGATATCGAGATAGGGAGGTTATCGAGATGTAGAAAGCCTAAATGTATGTAGATTGAAGGGACCGAGAAAACCATCGACATAGGGAGAGATATCGAGATGTAGAACATCGAGATGTGGAGAGTCGACTATAATATAATTTGTTTCCATGAGTCGATATCGAGTCATAAAACATCGACTCATAGAGGTTTGAACGTATTAAAAAACAAAATGGAAACAAAATATATCAAGACAAAATTTTCAAAACGACTTATCTGCTTTTGTAAACAAAGATTCAAAAGACGATTTGACGAATCTGATAGCTCACCCACGCAAACCAACACCATCAATAGGTAGGGGAAGGATTCCGCTACCTGTTGATGGTGTTGGTTTGCGGGAGAGCTATCAGATTCGTCAAATCGTCTTTGAATCTTGTTTAAAAAGCAGATAAGTCGTTTTGAAAATTTTGTCTTGATATGAACTCAGTAACACTCAAGATTTACGAGGTTGTTAAGGTGAGTGTACAACAAAGCCACAAGCGTATTTTTCAAGGGCATAATTCTAGAGAGCCAAACTACGCACTACGCTCATTAGTTACTCCTGCAGCTGACCAACCACTCGGATTACTTTTCAGGATGATTCATTATTTGGTTTGCTTGAATTGTGCGCTAGATAATTCGTTCGTAGCTTCGTCATAAATTCACTTTAATTGGCCATCGTATGTCTCACAAACTCCTTGATGGGAGGAAGAGAGGGCTGGGGAAGTGAAAGGAATAGTTTAAGAAATGTTTACATGCTTCATGTTTTAAGTTTTTAAGGGCAAGTGCACACTATGAGGAAAAAAAGCTATGATGAATCTCAAAAAAGAAGCATGTAGTTTAAACATGATCTATTTTCATTATAATCTTTAGTGGAAATTGGAGGAATTCATGAATACAAATGGGAGGGACGGGAATTTATTTAAATATATGTGGTGTGGGCCTTTTCATAAATCTATATTTTTGAACGTATTTATGGACCAGAGTGCGCGTTTGTTTTTGTTTACTATTGGACACAGAATGATTTACTTTGACATAACTTCGTACAGCATAATCTAGCTATAGGGCACTGCACGGAAACATCTCTTTCTCTTTCGTTCCTCATACATTTTGACGTTTACTGGCCTTGTTGTTTTCTAATTTCTTTGCAGCGAAAAAGAGACAAAGTAGTCCGTGCAGTGCCCTATATACATATAAAACAAAGTTGGCATTTACATGACTGCGCAGCACTCAAAACCTAGGATAGGATGTGACAATTCAATTGAGACTGCCTTGTTGTTTTTTAGTCGGTTGCTCTGACGAGGTGGTCGCCAGTGCAGCCAAATTAATTTGGTACAAAATCTTCCAAATATCATGTATCAAAAGTTGATGTTTTTCTTTCCGTTTCATCCATTATTTATGTAAGAGAAGCGGAAGACTAACAGAAGGAAGTTTTCGCTAATGAGAATATGACTTTGATATCAAAAATGACAGAAAAGTGAATGATAATGCTTAAAATCAACAGTTTGAAACCTCTACAACACTTGAGCATAATTTATATGGCGTTTGCAGTTCAATATGCATTAATTTTGTGTCAAAAAACTCGAACTCAAACATTCACGTATATTGCTTAATATCAACTTTACATACCAGCAACACGGCCAAACTAACAACATGCTGCCCTACGAAAAACACGCCGCCGCCAATCGAAGTAATCGATTGTCAGTTTCAACCAATCAGCAACCGGTACGATTGTGACAGAAAATCGGTACGATTTTTAATGACTAGTTCGCACATCCTATCCTAGCTCAAAACTAGACAGCCCCATATTTGCTAATTTATATTCGTTTTCTTCTACTTTTTACGAGGAAAAATGTTATGTGAGATTGGAATGCTTTGAAAATCAAAATTCAGCCTTTTCGATTAACGGTTTTGACCATATAAAACCAAGTTGTAAAAAACCGATTTGTTTTCTAGAAAAATTGTGGACGCAAAAAATGTATCAGAAATTTGATAATTTTTTGGCGAGACAAAGTTCGCCGGGTCAGTTAGTTATTTATCTAGTCGTTTTTCAAGGCGACTTCCATTATTCTCATTTAACCAACTATTCATTTCCCGTGGCACCCGAGATGGATCCCGTGGAAATGCAGAGGATTCCTTGGTCTCTTGTAGCAATGAACTAATCTTCCTTTCGTATCCTAATCCTAAATTGGTAGTGACTAGAATTCTTGAATGAAATATTATTTTATTTTATCTTTAAATCTTTCGTTTATTTGGAATGCTTGTTACATTATTTTAATTGTAAGTCTAGTATAGCTTTCCTATTGAAAATTATTCAGATCAGACTATGGGATTCGAAGTTATGGCCAAAATACATTTTTTTAATGAAAATTAGCATTAGCATTAGCATGAGCAATTCGCACAAATTCGTCAACTCTACGACTACTCATAGATGTGTTTGTTTGATGTGATGTGATGTGTTTTTCAGTAATTTTGACAGAAATCTCGGCAAAAAATCATATTTACTGGGGCTCGGCTGTGTGAATCGCGGTAAAAGTTGAGTAAATTGGTGAGATCCCGGGAAAAAAATTAAGTGTGTATCCCATTGTTTCCTATTGAAAATTGGACAGATCGGACTATGGGCTTAGAAGTTATGGCCAAAATACATTTTTTTATATGTAAAATGCGTTTCAAAAACTGACTCATTTTACCGGCACTTATTCTTAAAGGATTTGTTGCCAAAAGGTTGCATTTGATCATGGTGTCCAATTGTTTTGTCTTGAAAATGATCTTAACAGATATAGCCAGAATATTAAGTGTTCCACCACGATCCGATTGATGGACGGCACTTCTCCGACATTATCGACGTCAGGACATATCGTGGCGCTAACATCTTCTCTGACCACTATCTGGTGATGGTTAAACTTGGGCGCAGTTCCGTCATCAACAATGTTCGGTACCGACGACCGCCGCGGTACGGCCTAGAGCGACTGAAGCCACCTGATGTTGTCATGTCTTGAGGCAGCGTTGCTCTCTTGAGGACTGCTGGAATACAATCAAAGCAGCCATTAACGACGTAACGGAGAGCAACGTCGGGTATATGGGACGAAGTCTACGAAACGATTAGTTCAGACAGATTCTGGAGCAGAAGGACGCAACGCGGGCGGTCCCGCTACAGCAAGGTACCTGGCAGAACGTGGAAGGAGAAGAAACGCCGCCTGGAAGAAGCAGAGTGCGAGGAGATGGAACAGCTGTGCCGTTCTCAAGAAACACGCAAGTACTATCAGAAGCTTAACGCATCCCGCAAAGGCTTCGTGCCGCGAGCCGAAATGTGCAGGGATAAGGATGGGAGCAGCTTGACGGACGAACGTGTGGTGATCGAAAGGTGGAAGCAGCACTACGAGGAACATTTGAATGGCGCTGAGAGTACAGGCAGTGAAAGTTAAGGCAGTGGAGGAGATGACCACGTCAGTTCAGCGAACGATGGAAGTCAACCAGTCCCCAAATTGAGGGAAGTTAAGGATGCCATCCAACAGTCAAAGACCAATAAAACAGCAGATGGGCCCGGCAAAGCTGGTCACTTGCCTGCACAAAGTGATAGTCAGAATCTGGGAAAATGAACAGATACCGGAGGAGTGGAAGGAAGGGGTTATATGCCCCATCTACAACATCTTAAATTTTAAGGCTATCTTCTTCCGTAGTCTGTCACCATTAGTGAAGGAGTTCGTGGGAAGTTATCAAGCCGTCTTCGTTGACAGTCGCTCGAAAACGGACCAGATTTTACTGTACAGCAAATCCTTCAAAATGCCGTGAATACTAGGTCCCAACGCACCATCTGTTCATTGATTACAAGGCGGCATACGAAAACAGCTTCCCTAGGAAGCTTACCAGATTGATCAAAGCAACGGTGGATGGTGTTCAAAACTGTGTGAAGATTTCGGGCGAACAATCCAGTTCGATCGAATCGCACCGGGGACTAAGACAAGTTGACTTTCGTGCCTGTTGTTCAACATTGCGCTAGAAGGTGTCATGCGGAGAGCCGAGTGTTACAGCCGGGGTACGATTCTCAACAGATCCAGTCACTTGTCCTAAGACGAGTTTGTACAATCCAACTCGTCTTATGACAAGTGAAGATATTCCACTGAAAAGCTCAAAATAATTTTCTTAACAGATCCAGTCAATTTATTTGTTTCGCGGATGACATGGACATTGTCGGCCGAACATTTGCAAAGGTGGCAGAACTGTACACCCGCCTGAAACGTGAAGCAACAAAAGTTTGACTGGTGGTGAATGCATCGAAGACAAAGCACATGCTTGTAGGCAGAACCGAGCGCGACAGGACCCGCCTAGGAAGCAGTGTTACGATAGACGGGGATATATACCTTTGAGCTGGTCGAGGAATTCGTCTACCTTGGATAAGGATCCAAGAAGACCAACTTAATATTCTTAAAGAACACTTAATATTCTTTGATAAATAAATGCAAGGGCTAACGGCTGATAAATATGTTAGTCGTGAAATACGAGGGCGCATCATCGGTGGAAGTCGGGCCTACTACGGGCCCCAGAAGAAACTGCGGTCAAAAAAGTTTCACCACCGCACCAAATGTGTCATGTACAAAACACTGATAAGACCGGTAGTCCTCTGTAAGCATATGCGGTATTTCGGAAAATTTCGTTTCAGGTGGTTCGAAACGAAATTCCGCGGAATTTCGCGGAATTTGAGCATGGCGAAATCTGATTTTTTGATTTCGTTTCGTTTCGTAAAATAGCAAAAATTTCGCTAGAAAAAACTAGCTTCTAACAAAATTTAACGGAATTTCGCGGAATTTCGAAACAAATTCAAACTTATATGATCAAAAATTTTGGCTGCGCCGCTGAACAAAATCGTAAAGTTGTTTTTTTTTTAATTTTAGGTTATACAATTTTTTCTGATAACACTTACTACATAACCCCATTCTTAGTCGACAAATACGTATGTAGTTTTCTTCTATAAAACGTATTCAGTGTTTCCAAGATTCAAATTAAAATATGGTGATATTTTTTTTACTATTTGCACAATATGAATGCGGAATCAATCGTGGGACGGCAGCTAGTCCGGGAGAACGCGAAGTGAAAAAAATCTACCTCGCGTAGCAGAAATTTGTTCAACCAGTGTGCAATCGACCGTGTTGATGCTAATCACGCCAGCTAGTGTTGGAGAACGCGAAGTGATACAACTAATGTCTGCATCGAAGAGCACAAAATTATTTAGTGCGGAATCGATACTGTTGTAAAAGCTTATTAAACGAAGCACATTGATCTTGCGTTAGATTGATTTGAAACACAGATTCTCACATGAATTACCTTCTCACCTAACCAATGATTCCTTTCCCGTAGCGCTCACGTGTTAAACTAATCTTCCGCTCCTAATCTTAAATTGACAGTAAGGAGCATCGTTAGGTATTGGTCATGAATTAGAAACTCTGAAGCAAGTACACAATACGAATAATTTTTTTAATTGATTGATGATAATTGATATTTGCTGTTTCTCGGCCAATCATGATTAGCAACTACGATGTGTACAGTTAATCAAGCTAAGCTCTTCTTTGACTATTTGCACAATATGTAAGGAACGTTGCAGATTTGTGGGCATTTTTAGATCTTCGCATGGAATTAAAAAAAATCCAGAAGGAGTTGAAAGATAATTAAAATTGATGAAAACTGAAAGCTTTCAGCTCATACTGACCATAACAGCTGTTCTCATATGCCAAGGACACACAGACAATAGCTCAATTCGTCGAGCTGATTGTATATAAGAGAATATGGGTCTGTTCGGAATCCTAACTGAAGAAAATAATCCGTGGAATCTGCCCTTCCAAAGCAGATCAAAGCTGCAAATTTATTAGACATTATTAATAAACCTTCGTTGTAATTGACAATAAACTTACAGTTAGTTTCTTCACGTTTTTCCTCGTGCGGATATGATACACTCTTTTGACCGTATAAGCTACGACAACTAGCTCCTAGCTCCTGCACTTTGCGAATAATATCGTTAAGTTAGATCGAGGTTTTATTAAAGGGGATTAACTTACCAATTAAGTTTGCTAGCACTTCTAATTTATAGCTTTATTCGTAGAAAATTCAATGTGCTACGTCGTTCTAAATTTAGGTAAATAGAATAACAAATTTATATATAAATTCTTTTCCAAGAACAGATTAGGCACACTGTACCTGGTATTTGAAAACAAATAGAAAGTTTCAGAGTTCTTCTAACTATTGATTAATAATAGATTTTAAAGATAATTCGATTGCTAATAGCATTTACAAAACGTGACTTTCAATACTATTAATATGAATCAATGGTAACAAATTGTATGACGTGTTGAACTGTCATCTATACGTCCCTATTCTATTCATCGTCGTTCGGCAGTGATGCCAAAGTTGCTGTCCGCAACAGGGTCTGTGAAATTCAATCTGAAATACATATCTTTATGCATTTTAGAAAGGTGCACAGGATTGTTCTAATGAGCAAAATTATGTTATATATATGTGGACGAATAAAGAGGAATAAGTTTTGGCTGTTACGCCCTTTTCAAATGTTGGTCTAGTAATATCAATTCTCTATCTGCGTATACGCCTGGCAGATGTGGATACATAATTGAGTATCCCACTAAATAAAAAAATAAATCTAAGCATTCATTTTCTAATTTTGACTTAGCTCAATACTAGGTATAAAACCACGCTGACAAGACAATATGTAGTATGCTTCAGCATAATTACATAATTCTTAAGTGAACTAAGGTTTTAAACGAAATTTGAATCCGTATATGAAAAGCCCACAATTTCTTTATATTTATATACTTATTGATAAAAAAATTATCAGATTCGGGAGCACACGCTCCACGATGAATTCCTTTGAAAGCGGCACAAATGCTGGGGTATTGCCATATCGCCGATTTATCACATGCGGCGAGAATGTGGTGATTCATCACAGACTGTCTCTTCTGTTATTATAACTATTTTGGTCGCAAAACAGTTATTTGACTTCGAGTGAAAGTGAAATCAGAATTGCGTACATAATGTAAAACCAATTTAACAAAAATTCCGGTGAAAAAAAATTAAAATTTCGTTTCGTTTCGAAAAATTTCGAAATTAATGAACCTTGATTTCGAAGTCTCGAAAGTAAATCTATATTTCGTTTCGTTTCGATCCGAATCAACATAGACATTTTAAATTTCGTTTCGTTTCGTTTCGCTAGGAAAAAGTGTGTTATCGCATACCCTTAGTCCTCTGCGGACACGAAACATGGACAATGCTCGAGGAGGACTCGGAGTATTCGAGAGACGGGTGCTTAGGATCATCTTTGGCGGCGTGCAAGAAGACGGTGTGTGGCGGCAAAGAATGAACCACGAGCTCGCCTGGCTCTACGGCGAACCCAGTATCCAGAAGGTAGCTAAAGCCGGAAGGGTACGATGGGCAGGGCATGTTGCAAGAATGCCGAACAGCAACCCTGCAAAGATCGCGTTCGCTTCCGATCTGGCTGTTTCGAGACGGCGTGGAGCGCAGCGAGCAAGGTGGGCAGATCAGGTGCAAAACGACTTGGCGAGCGTGGGGCGCATTCGAGGATGGAGAGATGCGGCCACGAACCGTGTATTGTGGCGTCAAATTGTTGATTCAGTGTTATTTTCTGGCATATCCCACTTCTATCTGCCACTAGCTACTCATACGCTGCCGTGAATAGGATTTGAAATGATTTTGTCCGTAGTTTGAATTATCATTAAACGAATAAGTTTCACCAATAATGAGCATTTGTGGGTTTAAGGATAAAAAATGCTTTTTAAATAGGTACGTTTGAACATTCTTGGTTTTCGAAAAGGTAATGAAATTGATAATGATGCTTATAGTTTGTTTAGATTACGAGATATAATGTTGATACAATGTTAAACGACAACTTTGTCGTTTAACAACTTCTTATTCCTTTATTCCATAAATGAATATGTACAAGATACAGTGATGATCCGATTTTTGACATGTTTAAATTTTGTCTGACTCTGATTTCGTCGTTCGATTATATGACAGTTTTGATATGATTTCTACACGATTCAATTTTGCCGCATTTTTTGTACAGAAATTTAAACTCAGAAACCATGCTGAAACAAATAATTATTTTTGAGGCACTCCGGTCGATGAAACCTGTTAAGCACGCATCTTACTTTCTTACAAACATAAGAGAGCAGATGCGTGTTTTGGTCGGAAGATCATTCAAGATTACCTTTGTTTGGGTCCCATCTCACTGCTCAATCTACGGCAATGAGAAGGCAGACTCGCTGGCAAAGGTGGGCGCACAGGAAGGTGAAGTTTATGATAGACAATACTCGAGCAATGAGTTTTTCCCATTAGTCCGTCAGAGTACTCTTCAAAGTTGGCAAAGAAATTGGACACACAACGAACTTGGACGGTGGCTATTTTCCATAGTTCCAAAAGTTTCTGGGCGAGCGTGGTTCAGAGGTGAGGACTTAAGTCGAGGCTTCATTCGCGTGATGTCGAGACTTATATCTAATCACTATTCACTAAACGCACATCTGTACAGAATAAACCTTGTCGATAGCAACTTATGTAGGTGCGGAGCCGGTTATGATGACATCGATCTCGTAGTTTGGTCCTGCTCGGAAAATGACGCCTCCAGAGATCAATTATTGGATACCCTTGTGGCCCGAGGTAAACAACCCTTCAGGGAAGTTCGAGGTGTTTTGGGAGATCGTGATGTTGTCTATATGCAGGACATTTATAGTTTTCTTTGTGCTTCTGACATCAAAATTTAATATTTTGTTTTTTTTTTCTTCAAAGTTTTTTTTTGTTTAGTCTCTGCCTTTTTGTTCCGTAGAGCTCCATAGCTCTTGCCATCCGGAAGATGCTCCCAGTCAAACCATTCCTCGAGCACGACGACACGCCACATCGTCACTGACGCCAAATGCCCGGACGAGAAGCTGAAATTTCCTTATCCCAAATCCTAAGCCCCGTCCATCCTTGAACATTGTAAACTAACCTCGAGTCACCACGAGTACGCTGGCTCCTTCCCCTCTCTTATTAACTGTATAATAAAATGATATTGATTGTATATATCACAAAGAATCATGGCTCCGTAAAGTGTTATACACGCCTGAGCCTACCAAATAAACGAACCTGAAAAAAAAAAATTTATCGTCTGTTGCTTATAATGAATTATTTCAAGAATTTTGAAGACTAAAGAGAAAGAAGAGTCATTCCAAATGTTTTGAAAGCCTATATGACAGTCAAAAACCATTAATTGCTTTATATTTGTGCTAATTTGATCTCTCTAAAGAACTTTTCTCGATACATTTTATAATGAGCGAGAAAGGCATCAACACCGCTATTTGGATTAAACCGGTTTTTTATATCTCATGGTTTATACGATATTTGCTAAACAATTTCTGTTTGCAAAAATCTCTTTTCGCAGAATCCCTGTAGCTTCTGAATGTGTGAATGAAAAAAAGTGATTCACAGATACACTCCCGGCCAAAATTTTTGGTCCACCGTCGAAAAATATAGGCAAAAGTTTTTGGTCGTATTTTTGCAGTCTTACATCCGATTTAGAATATTGTTAACTCAGTACAAAGATTATGAGTAGATCTTGCATAGTAAATATTTAAAACGAACAATTTTTTTTTTTTTTTTTTTTTTAATCTTTCGTTTATTTGGAAGGCTCATTTGCCGTGAAGCGTTACGGAGCCGAAATCAAGTTTAACAATACATTTCTTGATTCTTATACATAGTGTTAGTTTTGGGGAACCGAAAGACTCGCGGTTTAGTCGAGGTTAGGGAATACAATAATATAGTAGGAAGGAAGGGATTTAGGGTACTTAAGTAATTACGATGCTGATGTTCAAAAGTTGACATTTTTCGCGATGGTCACATCTGTAACGGGACAAACAAACTTTTGTTTGGAGACAACGACAAGAGGAGGACATACGGAAGGGATTAACGACAGACATGGAAATGTACAACAAGAGGAAGACAATCGATATGGGGTACGACAGACAAGGAATGGGCAGACAATGATTACAGTTTTACATCAGCAACTTTCAAAATTGGTGGACCAGGGACATGTACTCTAGATCAAGGCCCGACAACACTTCCCTAATAGGCTTTGGTTGTTTTCCTCGGACCCGGAGATGTTCAGTTAGCGCAGATCTGGGGCCACGATGCTCCTCGCACGCCCACACGACATGATCGATGTCCTGATAATCCTCGCCGCAAACACAGAGATTTCCTTCCGAGAGTCCCACTCTGAAAAGATGTGCATTTAGAGTGTAGTGATTGGACATTAGACGACACATGGTTCGAATGAAGTCTCGTCCCATATTCAATTTTTGAACCATGGACGCTTCGACACCTGCGGGCGAATTGAATACAGCCATCTACCCAACTCCCCATTTGTCCATTTCTGTTGCCAGCTGTTCAAGGTTTCCTGACGAACTAATGTGAAAAATTCATCGAAGGTGATTTTCCGATCGTAAATATCACCTTCCATAGCGCCCACCTTAGCCAAAGAGTCCGCTTTCTCATTTCCAGGATCGAGCAATGAGAAGGGACCTAGGGCATGGCGATTGTGTAAGACCGTTGTGATAAGGCAAGCAGAGCTTTCCGTATCCCATTCAGTAGATACGCTGAGTGCTTAACAGGTTTCATTGACCGAACAGCTTCAAGGAACTTAGACTGTCGGTGAAGATGAAAAGTGGTCAGGAGGTAGGGATGCGATTTGCTCGAGTGAATAGTGTATAGCTGCTAGCTCAGCAGTATACACGGAACAAGGCTCTTTGAGCTTAAAATAGGCGCTATGAAAACGTTAAAAACACCGAAACCAGTGGAGTCATCAATTTTGACCCGTCTGTGAAAAGCTTCTCTCCTCACTGGCGTGCCCGTATTTGCTTGCAAATAATGGAGGTATGACCTCCGCACACAGAAAGTCTGGTATTCCATGAACCTCCTGCTTCATGGACAGATCAAAAGTAACAGAGGAACTGTAAGAGTCTAAGAAGTTAACACGATTGGTATCTACCGAAGAAGGGCTTACCTCCAGCGTTATGTACCAGTGGTAAATACTCATGAATCGAGATTGAGGGCTTTGTTCGAGCAGCTTCTCGAAGTTATCAATGACCAATGGATTGAGAACCTCACAGCGGATGAGGAACCGGAGCGATAATTCCGCGAAACGATCTGTTAGTGGCAGTACTCCCGCAAGTACTTCCAAGCTCATTGTATGTGTCGAATTCATACATCCTAACGCGATACGGAGGCAGCGGTACTGAATCCTTTGAAGCTTCAGCATGTGTGTTTTAGCCGCGGACTGGAAGCAGAAACTACCGTATTCGAGGACCGACAAAATGGTTGTTCTATACAACGTCATAAGATCTTCGGGATGCGCTCCCCACCATGTTCCGGTTATTGATCGCATGAAGTTGATCCGTTTCTGGCATTTTTGTGTCAGATACACAATGTGCTCCCGGAGGGTACTTTTCGAGTCGACCCAGACCTCGAGGTAATTAGAAGACATGCTATGAGTGATTGTCTTACTCATTAGTTGGAGTAGGAACTTTGCCGGCTTATGTTTTTTTGAAAAGACAACCATCTCAGTTTTCTCCGGAGAGAATTCGATACCCAGCTTCGTAGCCCAAGTAGACAAATTGTCCAAAGTATCTTGCAATGGTCCTTGCAGATCAACCGATGTTGGCCCCGAAACGGATACAACACAATCATCTGCAAGCTGTCTCAACGAGCAATTTGGCATGAGACATTCATCAATGTCTCTGACGTAAAAATTGTAAAGAAGGGGGCTCAAACATGAGCCCTGGGGGAGACCCATGTAGCTAATTCGTGAAGTTGCCGAGTCACCATGAGAAAAACTCATACGCTTCTCTGACAACAAATTGTACAAATAGTTGTTCAAAATTGGTGAAAGTCCACACTCGTGGAGTTTGTCAGATAAGACATCGACGCAAACTGAATCAAAAGCCCCTTAATGTCCAAAACACTGAGCCCATTTGCTCTTTTTAGCGAAAGTAAGCTGAATTTCTGAAGAAAGCAACGCAAGACAGTCGTTCGTTCCCTTGCCCTGCGGAAACCAAATTGTGTATCTGACAACAAACTATTCGATTCAACCCATTTGTCTAGCCGGAAGAGAATCATCTTCTCCAACAGCTTCCGAAGACATGACAGCATCGCGATGGGGCGATACGAGTTACAATCCGACGCGGGTTTTCCGGGCTTCTGGATGGCTATCACCCTCACTTCCCTCCAATCATCCGGAACAATGTTGCACTCCAGTAACTGATTGAACAAGTTCAATAAGCGCCTCTTCGCGACGTCTGGGAGGTTTTTGAACCTGATTCTATCCATCCCTGGAGCGGAATTGTTACATGAAAGGAGAGCAAGTGAGAATTCAATCATCGAAAAGGGACGATCCATATCATACCTGTCTGCAAAAGCATCACGTAGCTCTTGCCTTACCGGTACCGAATCCGGACAAACTTTCTTTGCGAAGTCAAGTATCCACCGCGACGAGCTTTCACGATCTTCGTTTACGGACGACGCGTTGCGCATTCTTCTCCCGACGGTCCACAGAGTTTTCATTGAAGTCTCGCGCGATAAACCTTCAACAAAAGTGCGCCAATATCCGCGCTTCTTCACTTTGACCAGTTTCTTGAACTGGATTTCGAGTGCAGTGTATCGTTTGTGAAGAACGATCGCCCCGTGTTTCCGAAATTCTTTGAACGCGGCGGATTTCTCGCGATAAAGTTGCGTACACTCGATGTCCCACCACGGACTGTAGGGTTTCCTACGAACCGAAGCTCCTGGCACCGGCCGACGTTGTGCCTGAAGAGCGCTTTCAAGAATCAACTGCGATAGAAACTTGTACTCTTCCCGCGGGGGAAGTGCTTCTATCGACTGTATGCCATCGCTGATGGCGTCCGCATATTTGCCCCAATCGATGTGCTTCGTTAAATCATATGAAAGATCGATGGAAACAGATTGCTTATGTCCATTGGAAATCGAAACTTCGATCGGCAAATGATCACTACCATGGGGATCTTGGACCACCTTCCAAGTACAGTCCAACGATAATGAGCTCGAACAAATGGAAAGATCTAGACGGCTATCTCTTGCTGGAGGAGCCACTCGTGTAACTTCTCCTGTATTCAAAATTGACATATTGAAGTCGTCGCAGAGGTCGTATATCATTGATGAACGGTTGTCGTCGTACAGTTCCCCAGCCTGTTCCGTGGGAGTTAAAATCTCCCAGGAGCAACCGTGGCTCAGGCATAACCCAGCAGATGTGCGAAAGATCTCTACGAGATATCGCGGTGTTTGGAAGAAGATATATCGAGGCGATACTGAGGTCTTTTCCTCGAATAGTTACCTGACATGCGACAGCTTCGGTGCCAGACATCGGGGCAAGATCGACTCTATAGAAGGAGTGTTGTTTTTTGATCCCTAAAAGCACCCCTCCATATCCATTTGCCTTATCGCGGCGGATTATGTTGAAATCAGGAAAATGAAGGTTCACATCTGGTGCTAGCCAAGTTACACACAAAGCAAAAGCATCGCATTGTAATTTGTTAACTAAAATTTGAAAATAACTTATTTTGGAAGAATACTTCGACAGTTCCACTGTAGAATCGAAATCATGTTACCCTTATTGGCTAAGTTAGCCATCGAAGGATACAAATGACTCGAGGAGGGGCATTTTTGAAGCCAGCTGCTTCAGGAGAGGGGTCAGAATAGGAAGAACAGTTTTGACCATGTTCTTCACGGGGTCGGAAGCATCAAAGAAGTTGAGGATGAGCTCCACGATGCCAGAAAGTGTGAACATTGGAGCGCTCAGGAGTTCTTCTGCTCGCTCTGTTTGCTCTCTTTCTGGCTGAGAAATCGCAAAAATGGGGTATCTGGGATTTTAGATGTTCCCGGAAGCGGTGGAAACTCTCGATCATCCCGATGTGAAACCACAAAAGTTGATCGTTTTTGAGTATTTCCTCCGCTTTGAATTTGACCATGTTGGATTGGGGCTCACTTTGAGGCTGTTTTCTAGGCTTTTTCGAGGGTCGCTGGCTCTGTTTTATTCTCTTCCTCGTTGAGCCATTGAAAACAAAGGGAACCCCATTTCCAACCTCGGAGTCAGAGCTACCTTGATCGTCCAAAGGAAGAGACGAGTAGATGGTGTCAGAAACGAGTGGAGGAGCGGCCTTCCTCAACATTTCGGCGTAACTTCGCCGAGAACGTTGCTGAAGAGACCGCTTCTGGTGGATTCGCTGCTGTATGTACGTTGGGCAAGCTTCAAGAGCATGTGGAGGGCTTTCGTTACAATAGACACATTTCGGTACCGTCTTGCACGCGCCCTCCACATGCTTCTCTCCGCATGATGCACAGCGAGGTTTATTGCAACAGTACTGAGCGGTGTGGCCCAGCTGCTTGCAATTAACACAATTCATCACCTTCGGTACATACAGCCGAACAGGTAGACGAAGTTTGCCAATCACTACGTAGTCAGGCAGTGCGGACCCGGAAAAAGTGACGCAGAAAGAGTCAGACGGGGAATAACTCCGCTTCTCTCCCTCCTGCGACACCGAATACATTTGTTTGCAATCCAGTATCGCAACAGGAGGCAAAGAAACGTTCTTGAAACGACCGAAACCTTGTTTCAAATCGTCGCATGTCATACTTCCCTCCGTCACCACCCCGCGATCTCACACACTGCTGACGGTAAATACACCCTATATTCGAGAGTGAAAAGCTCACAGGTGACAATCTCGTTGGCCTGTTTGCGATCACTGACCGTGACACGGAGTTTACTGGACCCAACCATGTCAATGGTCGTGACAGACGAAAATCGCTTTTCCAGATCTTTGCTAATCTGGCTGATATTCAAACGTTTGCCTTTGGGTCGAAAGAAAACAACATACGGCCCACTAGAGTCGTGAGGGTAGACCTTGGGACGGGGGCTCGTAGAGGAAATTTTAGCGTTGCTGGTGTCCATTTCATTTTGGTTTGGAACACCCGAATGCAACGAAACATCTGACATGGAATACGAAGTACCCCCGCCAACTTCGCCTTCGCGCATTGCGGACACGAAATGCGCCGCTGCAGCGAGGCACAATCTATTTTAAAACTAAACACTTATCACAAGAACAGAAAAAAAAACATACATACACACAAATTAATGAGAGGGGAAGACGAGTTAAAGAAAAAGGAAAAAAACTATTCAAATAAGATGGAGAAGAGAGGGAACAACGAGAGGGAGCTCAAGTAAATACTTGCGTTCACACTGCTGTGTCGCCAGCTAACGGTTCTGGCAGCACACACTGACTGGATGGACAATCGCCGGGGCGGTGGTGCGGTCGAAGCGAACCACGCTGTTGTTGGTGTTCTTGCCGCAGACAACACTGCAACTGGGTGGATGGATGGTGGCGGGACGGCAGCGTCTGTGTTGGTGGAGACGCACGATGGATGATGACTGTCGGCGTGGGGCGATGATGCCTGCGCCTGCGATGGACGCCGAAGAAACTGCAAAACTTTGCGTTGTCTTGCAAAAGCAACGAAATGGCTACTCAACTGCTTCAGCTAAGCACCACTTCCACTCAAGCACTTGCTTCAAAACACTTTCGGAAAAAAACCTCTACCTGTACTTCAGGAAAAAAACCAAAAGAGAAGCAGACCGTGCGCGGACTTACAACCGTCTCGCTCGGATGCTCGACGTGGAATGAACAGTTTTTTTTTATATTCTTAAATTTTACCTTAAGATGAACTTTTTTAGTATTAATTAGTATTAATGACATCCTATCAAAAATCATGTTAATTCGGTGTTTTTTAGCGTGCCGTAAGACATAGATCAGTTACGACTGCTGCAGATCTAAACAACACAATCAACAGGTTTTTAGTACACAAAAGATTATTTATGCACCACCCTTCTTCTTCTTCTTCTTCTTTCTGTTTGGGGTGGTGCTTTTCTTTTGCGCACACAGTCCCTTGCGGGCAGCAGGGACAATGTCCAAGGGCTTGACGACCCCTCCCCAGCCGTCTGTGAGTCAGGGGGTTCTGCCTAGGAGGTGGTGGGGTTAACAGGGGCGCTGTTAATTCCTCCCAAAACCACATATCCGCAAGCAAACCTTATCAAGCGACCGTGTGCCGCTTAAAGCATACAAGCCCTGAACCCCGAATCCCAAGGTGTCAGGCGACCCGTGCCGAAGGGATGAATGGCTTGGGGGTGAAACAATTAGCCAGGTCGTTAACGGAGCCTGTGGAGGTTCCACAGAGTGAGGGCTGCTTCGGCGGCAAGCAGGTGGCAGTGGGTGGTACCCACACACCCCAAGTGGTGCACATGTGGTGCAAGAGAATGGGAGTTGGGGTATTACTCGTAATACCCCCACAGAATGAGGGACCGAGTGTATGGGTGAGCACACAAGTAAGTCTCGCATAGTACGCATGGTCGGTAGTGTTAGAATGACTGAAGTCTGGTGAGGCCTGGCAGGAGTGTCAGGGGCAGATACCTCTGCGGCACCTCAGAAGTAGGGGACACGAAAGTCTCGCTGCGTCTGGCAGGAGTGTCAGGGGTTGATGCTTCTGCGGCACCTCAGAAATCGGAAACATGTAAGGTAGTGGTGTGACCCCGTCCCAGGATGGGGAGACCACCACATTGGCTGAGGACTACCTGGGCTTCGAAACGTCAATGGGTGGGTGCTACCGGCATAGTACCTTACGGAGTCCTATTGACAGTATCAAAGCCCGGGTAGGTGAGTGTTAGGCACGCTTGACGTGCCGGGTGTTCCACGCCCAAACGATGCACAGGAGGTGCACAGAGTGGATAAAAATGGGAGATGGGGTATTACAACCCCACTGAGTGAGTGACTGAATGTCAAAGAGAGTGGTGCACAAGTGGTGCAAGCGATTGGGACTGAATGTATGAGCGAGCACACAAGTTAGACTCGCATGGTACGTATGGTCAGAGTGGCTGCTTAGGCAGTAGTGTGATCCGGCTGTCAGGGACGGAATGAGTGAAGTCTCGCTAGGCCTGGCAGAAATGTCCGGGGCAGATACCTCTGCGGCACCTCAGAAGTAGGGGACACGAAAGTCTCGCTATGACTGGCAGGAGTGTCAGGGGTTGATGCCTCTGCGGCACCTCAGAAATAGGAGACATGAAAGGGTCTGCCTCGTAGCTGAGGTGAGGTAGGAGCGGCATAGGAGCCACCAACCTAGGGTCGCCCCGGCTTGGTAGACAAGTGGTGCCATTCTGTTGCAGGACAGGGTGAGCACCATACTGAATGAGGACTGTCTATGTTGTGAGATGGCGGCATTGGGGTACCTGCAGGGTGCCTGATCTTCCCTTGCAGTCATTCAAGCGGCATAGGCAGGTGAGTGTTGGGGCACATGTGGTGCCAGTATGTCTTGTGCAAATGTGTTGCATGGGGAGTGTCGAAGAGTTGAGGCGCATACGTGCACTTGTGTACGTCATGGAGGGCGCTATGCCCAATAGTCATCCCCGAAGTATTGCTTAATTGCGGGCCGGGGGAATGACTGGAGAGGACGGAGTTGGTTTTAGTGGGTCGGGAGTGGTGATCCCATCCCCACACTACCTGGGTTCGCCTCCCCAGGTGTCTGTTTGCAGATTTCCATTACCTTCGTTAAAAAAAAAAAAAAAAAAAAAAAAAAAAAAAAACACACCCCACCTAACTGGACCGGCATCGCAGGCCATATGTCCAACCTATTTCTATTTATACTCCGTGGAGTTTACAATCGTGATCTTCTTTATCGACCTGTATATATTTTATTTGAAAATGTGCCATACAGACTTATTGTTATGTTTCTTTTTTACGTCCGGAGACTTAGCTTTCTTTTAAAGTCATGTTGACTTTCCCTCTATAAAGGGATGTGGAGGGGGTGGGAATCGAACCCATGACCATCTGATTCAGAGTCAGATGTGTAGACAACTACTCTACGGACCCCCCCAATCACCGCCCTTAGACCTTAGTTGAAATGGGTGAGACTTACCATGAAGTTATTTTTTCATAAACATAAACAACATGGGGTTTTTGACATTTTTGACAAACTTCATTAATAAAAAAGTAGAATTACTCCCTCGTATTCCGCTACGAGATTGAATGCACATGAAAATATAGGCTTTCATCTTCTTATTGTAGGGTAAAGCTCATCCGCACTTGTCAGCAAACGAATTTGCCAGTAGTTTCAAAACAGGTTGTTTTCATACTTTCCGCCACTGCACAGTGTTTTATTTCGTCATTTTCACGATCGAAATACAAAAACTCGAAAAGTGTGATTTTTTATATAGGGTTTGTTCACAGAAGTTTCAAGATATTTAGGAACGCATCTTTTGATAAAAAACAGTTTAATGATTAATCCCCCTAAAAGTGAGTTGAGAAAATTATGTTTCCACCAGAATAAGATAGACACGTAGTGTCTTCCGCAAAGTTGTAGCAAATTCTAATACGAGCAACTTTGCTGAACATGCCGAGTCTCTATCTCTTATATATAACAAACTTAAGACGTTTTATGTAAAAACCCCTTTAAAATCATATTTTTCATTCTAACTCTTTCCAATGATTTTTCCCATTTTCCGTCTTCTTTACAAAGTTGTTAAGCAAGCAAAATAACATTTTTTGCTGAACATTGTAACTTTCCATCTCACATACAACAAAAGTTATCTTTAAATTATACATATTTTTAAAGGTTATAATTTCCACTTATAATTACTCCCTTAATTGCAAAAAGTCGCAAATTTCTACACGATATGCTGAAAGTTGCCTATTTCATTTTTCTACTGACATTGAAAACTTTTGTCGTCAAGAGTCTGCTTGAATGCTGTTTTAAAAACTTGTAAACCCATGAAAACTCATAATATTTGAATAACTTTGGTTTTATAAGATATAGGAAGTTACAATGTTCAGCAAAAACATGTATTTTTGTTGATTTGACAACTTTGTAGAAGAGACGGAGAATGTGAAAAATAATATTTTCCGTAGTCGAGGGCTCCATACTGGGTATGACCAAAAACATTTGCTGTGATGATGATGATGATGATACTACCATCTATTGTAGCAAGGCACCTGCCGATAGCACTGGCCATATCTGACATACGATTTGATCATGATTATACTATTGTATGTATTTCATCAAGGGCCAAAAATGGGTGGGGTGGTTCCATAAGCAAAGACACTTATGCGAATCCACGGGATAAATAGAGAATCTCCTTCCAGAAGAAAGTTCGTACATACAATAATATAATCTAGCCCTCCTTACCCAGATTGACCCAATAGATGGGGAGAAGAGCCCACCCTTTATCCACGAGATGTTAATAATAGGAAGTTGGCGATTCCACTCTTCCTATCCAAATCGCTTCAATCGGGTGCCCTGATGATTTTTTTCATGGTATATAGTCATATAGTTTCAATATAATTTGTCAAATAGGTATATAATGGAATTCTCTCACCAAGTTTCAATTCACATGTCCTGGATGAGGGAGGACCTTTCTTCAACACCAGCTAGTTAGATTTATGCTGTCTTTAGAGATGGATGTTCGTCAGAAAATTGCCTGTTTTGAATCAAGGAAAATGCTTCATTCTAGTTCAAAGATCGAAAAATAGACTTCTTGATTTCTGAAAAGATGAAATAAAAAGACGGATGGCAGTATCATACATAATAACATGAGCGTTTGGATTAAAATAAAGATGTCTTCTGCTTTTTTTACAACCATATTTTTTATACATCGTAAAACAAACAAGTCTTACAATAATTATTAAACAAAACAATTATATTTAGGTCCAATATGTTGAAAGCAATATATAATTTTGAAATTATGCTCAGAAAACGATTGAGGCATTCGAGGAGACGCCTCGTTGAAAAAAAAAACACCTGCGAAAATGCACTAGGGTTACACTACGTATACGAGACTGCATGAGTGATTCCACATGAAGAAGTCCCGGAATATTAGAAATCGCATTTTTCACACCTATAAGCTTGCATAGATGTTTTCTTCAGTTGGCATAATTTTCAAAAACCAAAAACCTAGTTAAAAAGCAGTCGAATATAGAAATGTTATGTCCAAACAGGGTTGAGATTTCCTTTTCGCGATTGGAGGGATCGATTTACTTTGGTGCGTAAAATTTTTCAATGTACACTTTTTTTCTATGTACAATTAGCAAACTGTACACTGTAATGGGATAAACGAATCAATTGAGATTTTCTATTTAGGCTAGATGTACCAGTTGTGGCTATAGCACCAGTTGTCGCACTAGTGCTTTATATGCCAAATGGCCAATCAAATCACCGCAAATCAAGTTCATATCGATAAAGCATATTCATATGATACGATAAAACCTTTGATCTCCTCCAAAACAAGCAAAGCATAATTGTAAAAATTGATTTTGCTTAATTTTTGACATCCTTTGCACCAGTTGTCGCACTAGTGGTCCCTATTTGGCCAGTCCCATAAGAAAACAATGGGATTTGCCAAATAAGGAACCAAAATTAAGAATAGTGCCACAACTGGTGCATGCGTTCCTATTATGGATTAATCAATTTTGCTGATTATAACAAATTTTATTGTAGTTTTCACAGCTGTTCTAAGGAGCAGGAAATGAAACCTTTCACTTGATATACAAAGTCCATCCACATGCCTTTTACTTATTTTTAAAAAAATAGTTGTTCTTATGTGTGGCGTCAATTGGTACACCCACCCTACTGGCAAATGGAATCCCAATGGAAAAGGTGTAATAGATTTGATTAGATTGAACATTTAAATTTTATATGATTATTATGATTTTATTAAATATGATTTAATACGGCTGAAATTTGAAATTTTGAAACATATCTTTATTTTCGCAATAGTGGTCTAGAGCTCCATAGCAAAAATTTGAATTGATTAATACTTTATATACCATAAAATTATTCTTGAAAGCTATTTTTTTTTGGAAAATATATTGAAAACTACTTAAAGTAAGGTTAAAAAACCATATGACACCTATTTTGAACTTTATTTAGCAGCCTTCCAAAACGATCGCTGAAAAAAAGTATAAAATGGTATTCAGGGTCTACCATGAAAAAGAGAAGTTAGTACATTACAATTATAGTGGTTGTCGATGGAAGAGAGAGAGGGATAATTCTATCGGTAGAAAATCAGAAATGCAAACATATAAATCGGTGTCAAATGGCATATATGTGATGTCAGCAGAAATGTTAAAAATAGGCGAAATAACATTTAAGGTGATACCTACAAATAAAGTAGTATAAACTCCCAGGTATAAACGTTTAACTATGCCTACAAGTCCTGTAATTTTTCTTGTTTTATGTATTAACTATTGTGTACCGTCTCGTTCAATACGTACCAGTTCTGGTTATACATATATTTTCCCTGAAACCATCATACTATCTGGGGCATATCATCACACAACATACATCGGCGTAATCTAGCTGCCTTGCTATATCTGATAGGCTATCCGTCCTTCGTTCGTTTCATGCAATCGAGCACAATCCATCCTGCTCAAACGCTATGCTTTCGTCTTATGAGCCAACCTAAATTCGTCAATTTATGTTTTCCAGAGATGAATCAATATGCTGTGCAAACTGGCTCCAGTTACAGCTACCGCCTGTCACAATTGAAGAACTGAAGAACATTATTTAGGGAAGTTAGTTTCCCGAAGAAAACCGTTTCCATAGCAAAAAAATTGACGTTTGAAATTGGTTTTTACGTTCGCTTCTCATCGCGACCTACTTCGATTCTCACCAAGAACATATGCTGTGAAGCTAAAAATTTCAAAATATTGAACATTTGCTCAAAAAACACTTTTGCCACACTTCAAAACTCCCCCTCTAAAAGAGAGAGGGTCATCCTGAGTATTTGACCCATCTACTTTCTGGGACTACTATTTCCCTTGATCACAGTTGAATTCGCTTGCATTTTAGTTGAAAATTGACTGAGAACGAGCTGTTTCAAGTTGTCAAGATTCGTCCCGGAAGTTTAAGGGTTAACAACAATAAACAGTGTAAATCTAATTTGGAACACATTGTATGTATAAAGCAGTAAGAATCATTTTTTTATGGTAAATTTCCAAAAATTTCTAGACCGACAACCAATTAGACTATTAATTCTCTGGTTCTCAGTGTAGTTCTGTTTGGTATAATCAATCACAAAATAGCAACTAAGAACTGAATTGCTAGAACAACCCACTAGATTATCATTTCTTTCCTCTAGGAGGAAATATACGCTATGATAAAACTCCCATTCAGTAAGAAAAGCAAACAATCCCGACGGAAGGGGTAAAAATTCATTATTATTGCTAGCTACCTACTGTCTAACACAAACCGTCCTACCCCAAGATGATGGCTTTTGATGGTCCCTAGCAAGTACCGTAGCAAGTATTGGCGACGACTTACACTCTCCCCTTGCAATCCTCATCACATAAGCAGTAGTCCAAACCAACAACCAGGCCTATGAACATGTACTGCGAGATGGTGGTTTTAGCATTTTAAGGATTTAGCTACGGTAACACCTGCATGTTCGTCTCGGTTCCAGAGCAAACAGTTCCAGCAGCACCCTTCGGCGATCGAAGCTGAAATAGGGACTTTGGCAGCAGCACAATGGAAGCAGGAAACCGAGCGAGGGTTCGCAAGTTCAGAGCAAAAATTGAATAACAAATCTCTTTCTGCGGTGTTTGCCATTAGAAGTGCTTCGCGCTGAACTATTTGTACAGAGTGCGATGGCAATGCGAAAACATATGATAGTTCTCAGCGTTTGCCTTCAGGAGCAGAGTGGCGAATTTGAATGCCATCGATGATGGGAACTCGGACATGTGCAACTTTTTTCCTCTCCCGGTTAGCCTGCAAGGATAGATGATCTGGTGATAGTCGGTGATGCTCGGCACGGTTGGTTGTGCGCTTGTTGTGGCACCAGAGGGGAAGCAGGTTTAAATAACTAATAAAGTGCTTCAATGGCAAGTCTCCGGGATGGTCGTGTCCCGATGATGAAGCGCACACGTTTGATGGGCAGAACAATCAAATCGGCTACGCACTTGTTCCGTGCGGTGATTTTTTGAAAAGCGTAGATTGATATGACAAGCTTGGTTTTCGAACAGGATCGCGATAGTCAGGATAATGTTATCGTGATAGAACAAATTCAGTATGTTGAGAGAATAATGATATATATCGATAAAATATTGTAAACATTTAATGAGATTGCCACAAATAACGTATACATATAGTAATGTTTAAGTTAATTAAAATAATATCGAGGTTTGATAATGGCAGCCCTGACTTTGCACCGTTCAATGTGGAAAATCGATCCATAAAAAAATGAAAAACGATCCATAAATAACATCTACTTGTTCCATAAAACGCTACCATAAATCCATAAAATAGTTCGAGATATTCCATAAAGAATATTTTTATGATCCATAAAACTTTGAAAAATGATCCATAAAAACTATATATAAATTTGCGCAATTTATATCCTGATGATGATCCATAATTTTGGTCATATGATCCATAATTTTGATAATGTGATTTATAATGCTTGGAAAGAAGGCCAATAAAACTATATTAATTGATCCACACATTTTATAAAATCTATGGAACATTTATCAAAATTTACGGATAATATCACCAAAACTATGGATCATTTGAACAAATTTAAATGGCCAGAATTATGGATCATATCATTAAAGTTATGGATCATATTACTGAAATTATGGATCATCATCACGATGAAAAAATGCGCAAATTTGAAGTTTTATGGATCAAAATATAGTTTTTTATGGATCATTTTCAAAATTTATGGATCATTTGTCATATTTTCATGTGAAAATAGCAAGAATTATATTGTTTTCTTGACCATGTTAATGGAACATATTTCCCAATTAATTGCTAAATTTTAGCTTAGTTATGGATCGAAAAATTATTCTTTATGGAATCTCATTAACTATTTCATGGATTTATGGTAGCATTTTAAGGAACATTCAGATGTTATTTATGGATCGTTTTCCAGTTTTTTATGGATCCGTCTTTATCATTTATATGCAAAAGTATGTTTTGCCTTTGATAATCGCATATAAACATAAAAGAAAAAAGACACCGCCATATTATGGATCATCGCAAAATTCGTTTTCTAGATTTTCTGTTGCTAAAACTATGTTCAAACTCCTTAATTCTGCGATTCAATTTTTCTCTTTTGTTGTCTTGTTCAAGCAGCAATTTTTCAATTAGTGATCATTATATAATGGAAGAACTAAAAGAAGAACTTATTATTAGAACTACTATATTAAGTTATATTGTGCATATATAATGCTCTAACAGTGAGTGAGGTGGACAAGCCTAGGGCTAAAAACCTCATTAATAAAGATTTATATATACGCTCCAACATTCAACACCCACTAGACCACAAACACTGCACCGATATTTACTGGAGCCATCGAAACATTTTGTTCGTGCATGTCATGCCATACACATGGGAGATCCCAAAACCCGCCAAAAAGTGCATTCGAGAAAAAAGTGCCTGCAGCGTAGTCTCAAGGATTATCTAATCCGCTACTCAATGATGAGGTTCTCAGTTGTAAGTGTGGTTGACGAACTGTTGTCTTAAAAAACGGTTACTTTCACCTATCGGCTACTCCATTTGATTAAGTATTTACCTAAGAATATGAACAAGTGCAGTGTGTGGAGCTCGTTCGAGCAACACTTGAACAACGGCAATTTATAGAGAGCCTCGAGATGGTATCCGACAGCTTCTCAGAGACATTGTATTAACGCGGAAATGTGGGCTGTACGGTAGTATGAATGTGTACCGAACACAATCAAATCGCAGCATAAACGCAGCAATGCACATGAACTTGGCTCTACTTTCAGAGTTTGTTTTACGGTTCATAGCATCAGTACAAGCGCTATTACACAATGATTGGGTCTCGTTATGGACCCTCGTTACAGTTTATTTTAACGCATGATGCTTACCTACTCATCATTGGTCAATACAACCATCCAAACATAATCTCAACAATTGACTATTTAATTAGCTTCGCCAAACTGTTTTGGGTCCAATGGGCCACTGAAGATGGAATTGTAGCTGCCGTTTGAGCTCTCTATAGGTACTAGTAAATGCTTCAGAAACTGAGCTTCGTCTTATTGGTTCAATTTTAATTAGAAGCAAACTTATATAATGCAAACAAAAATATAATGGGTGTGCCGATTGAATATCGTAAACCGTAATTCAATAACTACCCACTAGAAGAAGATGAATTAATTATGTTATGGCTGCTGTTTATAGCATATTGGGATTAAATAGCGATCGCTATTTAGGTTCCGCAGTTCATCCTATAGTCACTTATTTAAGTTTTGAAACATACTTATCATACGTTATTAAGGTTTCTACTTATTTTCTAACCAGCTTTTCACAGAATTGTTTTTTATTAATTAGGCAGATTCAAAAATAAATTTATACAATGTCCGAATGAGAATGAACTAAAAGTCTAAACTGAAATGAGCCCATGGAAAATCTAAAATTGTTATTGTATTAACTCTCGTTTAATTTTTAGTCATGTATTTGTTTAAACTCAGTTGGGTTTTTTCTAAGTATAGTAAGAAATTTGGACAACTGTAGGGGAGACCGGTGCTGGTTGGCAGAGTTTTGCTTTCGGAATGTTTATACTAATTCTGGCCCGACTTAAAAAAAAACGTTTTTCACTGTCATAAACTACAAGTCTTTAGCACATTTGTGACATATTTTCATCGATGAAAACAAATTGAGGAAAAAGTTATAACAAAACAAATGCAGCTGGGGTAGGTTGGCCGAGTTTGTTAAAAAAAAGTGAAACACATCAAATTAATCAGTGGGCAATGTTTAGAAGTGGGAAAAATGTAATGCTTATAGTTCTGTAATATTTAGGCACGTAAAAATGTAAACTCTTTACTTTTTAGTTTTAAAACATTTTTAGTGAACTTTTTACAACTCTCGCTTATTTCATTTTCTCTGCCAGTGTATATTTACATTTGATATAATTTTCTTGAGCATTTTCTCTTTATTCAATGCTGCTTTTATTGGGGAATTGGTAAAAAAATGTGTCGATTGGTATTTACTAAGTTTTAAACTCGGCCAAACAGACCACACAAAAGTCGGCCAACCTACCCCACGAGATGTTTTTGAGAACAATCACAATTTACAGACACAAAAGTGAGGTTACCATAGTAACATTTATACCGTTTTTTTGGATTTTTATTACCATCTCCAGCGTACCACGTGTTTCGACGGGAATTGAAGTTCGACTGGGAACGGATTTCGGACCGGACAGTTAGAACGCGGCTCTGAATTAGAGCTTTGGTTAAAGTCTAATTAACACGATTTATTGCTCTACAGACAGAAGTGTACGATGGAATACGCGAACAGAAGAATCCGCGCGCGCTTGGATGTTTCGTAACTCACTCTATTATTATTATCTCTCGGCAAATGTAGTGCATGGGGAACAGCAAAACCAATACAATGCACAGAGAGTGAATAATATTACATAAAGATTGTGAATGACTGTCATGGTGTTTTAGGACAGTTAGACTGGTTCAATTATGTTCAAACATACCGCCGGAATCACTACGAATTGACTCCAACTGTTGGGTGGCATACTAAAGTAATACTGATATGTTATTAACACCAATTCTTTTTCAGCGGTTAGACGGTCTCGGAGCCTGCTGCTTCTTCTGTCCTTCCAGTATGGATATTTCCTGGCTATGCTGGCGAAGCTCTCGGTCCGCTGGATGAATGACAGGATAACATAACGTCTGCAGTTGAAAACGGGTACGAGGGTGGAACCAACGGTCCACGGTTGAACGACGACAAGGCTATCTGAAGCAGAGGTCCCTGGCCTCCGCGGGAGCTACAGCACCTTTGATTTCCTCCAAAGCTGGATGGATCAAGCAGCACGGAGGAGATGGAACGAACTTGAGTGGCGACCTTTGCTCTTTACACCGGCTGTTTGCTGGTTTTCCGGGAACCGTAATGTATTGCAGACCGAGTCATCTGGTTGTGCGTATTTGCTACGACGCACGGAATCGAAACAGCCTTTGAAGGATTCGCCGGATGTATTGGCACGTGTCCAGATACAATCCAACCAAACACAGTATTTTGCAGCGTTGGACCTACTTCGCACACCGTCATTCTTCCATCGGTGAGAAGATCGAAGAAATGTTCGGCTCCAATGATGATATCGATTTGTCCGGGCTCACAGAAAAGCGGGCCGGCCAATATCATATCGGATGGTGGTGTCCATTGACCGATGTTGATTTTCCGCTGCGGGAGAGTTGAAGTTATCTCCGGCAGAACATAAAACGACATGTCTTTCCGATAAACCGAAGAATCGCCGAGTTTCAACTTTGAACTGAAGCTTTCGGTCATGAAACAGAATTGCGAACACGAATCTAGCAAAGCTCTAGCAAATCGTGTCGCTCCGTGCTGGTCCTTGACACAGACTACAGCTGTGGATATCAGAACATCTCCAGGAGGATAACAGATAGGAATTGTCAGTGCTACTGTGTTTCGAGTCGTGCATGACTGGTTTGTGGTGGGCTGTGGTGGTGTGTCTGACAAATAGGTGACAGGAAGAGCACTTGTGGAAGGTAGAGTGGCCTGGTTGTTTGCATATTGGTCTTGGTTATGTGATTGACTCTGCTGTTGCTGACGGGAATTAAAGTTCGACTGGGAACGGATTTCGGACCGGACAGTTAGAACGCGGCTCTGAATTAGAGCTCTGGTTAAAGTCTAATTAACGCGATTTATTGCTCTACAGACAGAAGTGTACGATGGAATACGCGAACAGAACAATCCGCCCGCGCTTGGATGTTTCGTAATTCACTCTATTATTATTATCTCTCGGCAAATGTAGTGCATGGGGAACAGCAAAACCAATACAATGCGCAGAGAGTGGATAATATTACATAAAGATTGACTATTATGGTGTTTTAGGACAGTTAGACTGGTTCAATTATGTTCAAACACCACGTGTTTAGAAATCTGATGAATATTGAGTCGTGTTACAAATATGACATGACATCAACATAAATTTACTCACTCGCTCCAAAATAGCAAAAAAACGTGGTGATGAGCAAACGGAAACACTAAAATACCTGAAATTACATCCGTACATGGGCGATCTAATACCCCACCCAAATCATTATAATGAGCCTTAAATGCGCCTCAAAACGTTTTCACAAAAGCCACTCGGTCAACCTGCCCCTTCGGCCAACCAGCCCCGGTCTCCCATAAAGGGTAATTGGCTAGTTTTCATAATATTTTACTGTGTAATATTTTCTGGAATTATGAACTGATGATGGTAATTTCCCGACAAGGAGAGCATAACAAAAACTGAACACAATTTTAACACATTGTGATATTTATAACTTTAGTTTTTCACGATTTACTCAACCTTAATCGTGATTTTCGTATAAGGAAATATCATATAAACCTGTCGGAAACGTATCATGTCGTATCATGGTCCAAAAAAAAATGCGAAAACATCAAAATTATAGTTACGTAGTTACCTAATTGAGAAACTCTGTTACATACTAACATTTTTTGCCTTTCTCGTATACTAAGTATACGGTAAAGGCTATATGATCGCTCCAAAAACAAACTTTTTATAGAAGGCCCGGAGACCCATAGTGTTATATACCAATCGACTCAGTTCGACGAATCGAGGTGATGTCTGTGTGTGTGTGTGTGTGTGTGTGTGTGTGTGTGTGTGTGTGTGTGTGTGTGTGCGCAAAACTACTCAAAAAGTGTCACTCATTTTTCGGGCATTTATCCTCAACCGATTTGCTCGCAACAAGTTGCATTTGACGCAGAATCCTGTCCCATTGTTTCCTATTTGAAATTGGTCAGATCGAACTATGGGATCGAAAGTAATGGCCAAAATTCAAATTCATACGAAAAAATCGCGTAAAAAATGTCACTCATTTTCCGGGCACTTATCCTCAATCGATTTGCTCACACCAAGTTGCATTCGACGTAGAATCCTGTCCCGTTGTTTCCTATTGAAAATTGGCCATATCGGACTATGGGATCGAAAATTATACCATTTTTTATGCTTCACTTGTCATAAGACGAGTTAATACCATCCCATTGAATTCCACCACTTAATTGTATCTTGACAGATACGTATTTCGACCTCAAAGGTAAGGCCGTCTTCAGTTTCTCATACTCGACTCGAGTCGAGTCAAGTACGAGACACTGAAGACGGCCTTACCTTTGAGGTCGAAATACGTATCTGTCAAGATACAATTAAGTGGTGGAATTCAATGGGATGGTATTAACTCGTCTTATGACAAGTGAAGACATTCCACTAAAAAGCTCAAAATAATTTTCTTATCATTTTTTATGAAAAAATCGCTAAAAAATGTCACTCATTTTTCAGGCACTTATCCTCAACCGATTTGCTCGCATTTGCATTCGACGCAGAATGTCTCATATTTTCTTATTGAAAATTAGCCAGATCGGACTATGGGCTTAGATGTTATGGTCAAATTACTATTTATTGTGAAAAAGAGTTCAAAAAAGTCTAGCTCACTTTCTTAGCACTTATACTTCATCTATTCCCAAGCAACACAATTTCAACAAATCTGGTTGCTGTAACCATATTGTGACTGAATCCGGTCATATATAAGTTACTGTGATTGATGTGCAATATGTGTGCTTCTCAGGTTGCCTGCAACAGATTGCATTCGACGCAGAATCTTGTCCCATTGTTTCCTATAGAAACTTGGCCGGATCGTACAATTGGGTCAAAAGTTATGGCGAAAATACTAATTTTAAAACTACTAAATAAAATGCCATTTTTTGCTCTTATGCTCATCCGATTTGTTTGCAACAAATTGCGTTTGGCGAGATTTTTTTTATGCATATAAACAAATATGAAAAATAAGACCAATCCACATATTGGTGTTATTTGAGATTTTTCCAAACCTTTTGAACGAACGAGAAAGGCACCATCACCGCTAGGTGGATTAATCTGGGTTTTTATCAATACATTCACTAGATACAAATGTTTTTTGCCTTTCTCGTACAACTAAGTTGTACCGAAAGGCTATCATTTTATCCAAATTCAAACTTTTGATAGAAGTCCCGGAGACCCATAGTGTTATATACCATTCGACTCAGTTCGATGAGCTGAACAAATGTCTGTCTGTCCGTGTGTGCGTATGTTTGTGTGTATGTGTGTGCGTGTGAGTGTGCACAAAATGCCATAAAAAACATTAGCCAAATTTTCACATATAAACTCTTAACCGATTTTCTTGCAACAAGTTGCATCCGACAGAGACTAAAACGCTGTTGATCACTATTGAATTTCATAATAATAGCAAATTGCAAAAAATAGATAATATTAAAATAGTGATGAGACATAGTCACATAGAACAATAATGTGTTATGAAAAATGCCTTGCATCTATGAATATTTTTAAAGTTTATCCGTGGCTTGCTCCCATTAAGAGTTTCATCGTACTATAAAGATGCTCGTGTTGCACGCATTTAGGCGTAAGTATGCTCTTCGTTTAGTTTCATAGTACTATGAAATTGTCCGAAAGTCAAAATTCGAACATAGGAAATTCGAGAAACTTTTGGCAGCGCTATCTGTCGTCTACTAGTGTAAATTTTCTATCATAACATTAGACGGTGTAACTGTTTTGCCTTTCTTGTACATCATCGAGTAAGAAGAGTAAGAAGAGAAAAATGAAGAGTGAGAAGTGAGACGACTCTCTTCTCATTGCTAATTTCTCACTTTTCAAATGAACTATTCGGCTAAATGACCTATTCAGCCAAACGACCCTTTCGACCAAATTACCATTTAGGCCAAATGACCCTTTCGGCCAAACGACCCTTTTGGCCAAATGAACCTTTCGGCCTAATGACCCTTTTGGCCAAACGACCCTTTCGGCCAAATGAGCTATTAGGTCAAATGACCCATTCGGCCAAACGACCATTTTGACCAAACGACCCTTTCGGCCAAACGACCCTTTCGGCCAAACGACCCTTTCGGCCAAATGACCCATTCGGCCAAACGATCCTTTCGGCCAAACGACCCATTCAGCCAAACGACCCATTCGGCCAAACGACCCTTTCGGTCAATTTACTTTCGGCCAAATGAACCTTTCGGCCAAACAACCCTTTGGGCCAAACGACTCTTTCGGCCAAATGACTTTCGGCCAGATGGGTTTCGGCCTAATGGTTTGTTCGGCCTAGTGGCATTCGGCCAAACAACCCTTTGGGCCAAACGACTCTTTCGGCCAAATGGCTTTCGACCGAATGGGTTTCGGCCAAATGACCCTTCCCCCTTTATGATGGTTTCAGCTGATGCATCGAGTTTTAAATATCCTGTTAAATGCAACTTATCCCAAGATTTTGCTTGAAAAACTATTGAAAACAATGATTTTTCTTAATAAAAATGACTCCTTTGCACCTATAGTGGTGCAACTGTACCAATAGTGGCGAGTCTCATAAGAAATCAATGGATAGCACCACTATGGGAACCAACATTAATTTTTACCACCACTAAAGGAACAGTATACCCATTAGTGGTGCAAGCAATATTTGCTAGTTTCTTATGTAAAATATCGATTCAAAAAAAAATTCTTTAGTGGATCTACATATAGCTCTACTATTGGTACAGTTACCCTATTTTCAAATTTTTGAGGCAAACATTCGAGAATTATATTTATTTAAGAGACTTTCAGCCCAGGGCAGGCTCGTTTCTACGATATTTTCTACTGCACCTGTTAGATATCTTCTTCTTCTTCTTCTTCAATGGATCTACATTCCAACTGCCTGCTTTTCAACTTAGTATTGTATTAGCATTTCCTCAGTTATTAATTGAAAGTAATCCCAGGGAGTCGAGAAAGTTTCCAGCCCGAAAACATCCTAGGCCGGACCGAGAATCGAATTCGCCATCTCCGGATTGGCAATCCTACGTCTTTGCTCGCAACCCCCAGTAGGGGGACCCCAGTAGATTATATATGCACCCCATTAAAAATAACTCGTGTTCGTTAATCAAAAAAATTCAGTGATCCGTCGGATTTTATTTTCAAACTAGTCGACCCGGCAGACGTTGCCCTGCATAGTAGGCCAAAATGCGCGTTGTTAACTGCCCAAACGAAATTTCCATACGAATCTTAATTTTAGTTTTTCATAATTTATTCAGCCCTACTCGTAACTTTCGTAACAAGAAATATCATATAAACCCGTCGGAAAGGATAACGAAAATATCTGCTGAAGGAGTGAAATAAATCCATCCAGCTGTTTTCGAGTTATGCGGATACGAACACAGACCATTTCCTTTTTATTATATCACCCAACCAGCGGATGGCAGATTTTAATACAGTTCTGCATAAGAATCTTACAGAAACTGTATAATAATTGGGCATATACAATTTCGGAAGATTTTAATACAATTATTGTATTAAAATAATACAGATTTGTATTATTTTAATACAATATTTGTATAAAAAGCTTACAAAATTGTATATGCCAAGATTTTATACAAAAATTGTCAGATTCGTTTTTTGGGTGTTCTATAGAACATTTATTGAGCCGAGTGCAATGTGTTCCTTCTCGAAACTGTTCAATCGGATAGCGTCCGACAATCATGTTTCGTTTTTTGCTCCTGTAAGTCTACTAAGGAGTTAACCGTTGGCTTTTTGTAAGCAATTTGGTACACCTTTGAGTGCATGGTTCTCTAGTTGATTCTGAACACTAGTCCTGCCGTGAAAAATTGATTTACATTAGAAAATTCTACATTTTTATATTTCTTGATTTTATATTTCTTAATTGATTGTATCATAATTTTATATTTCTTAAAATTGGTCTACGACAGTTAGATCTGAGAACTTGCATCCACTAATTAGTTACTCGTCCGGTAATGGAATGCATCAAAAAGCTGACTCAGCATCTAATCAACTGACTCGAACTCGAGTGTCCGATGTTCAGTTTATCCAATTTTGGTTATTACATCTGGCAGTTGGGCGCCTTTTACCGGCTTCTTGAACGATGAAGTGTTCCACAGTAGACTGAGCCATAAATAAAAATGTTGAAATTTTTCTTCGCTATTTTTTTTAAGATTAATTTATGTATTTTTTTTTTAATCAACAGATTAAGTTTAACACCGTTTTTCTTCGCTAGATGATAAAAGTATTCTTTTCACAGACATGATCAAAAAGTTGACGTATTTGATTTGAATTTTCTGCTGTGGCTAAATATATCTTTACTCCGGACCATGGTTCAACTTTATCCTTAGTTAATTCCTTGACTTGTTTAAGGTCAACTTTCCAACAGAACCCATATTTTTGAAAATATCATGAATTTGTTCTTCATTGTTGACGAGCTTTGATGAAATATTAAGTTTGAAATTTGATTCAACAATAAGAGTGTTGCCCTACTCTTTCTACTAAAAAATTAGTAGGTTTGTGTACAAGACAAGACCGCTTGACGTAAACTTCGTAAAATATCTCAGAGCAATGAGAATCGTAATCTCATGTAGGGAAAATGTTCCGATCTCCAACGCACTGAACATATATTCATCTACTCGCAAAACAAAGAAATGCGGCATGTCTTTTGTGAGCAGTTTAGAGAACAAGATGGACAAAAATCAACAGGTCAACACGATTTACATTGATTTTGCAAAGGCATTTGATAAAGTACCGCACAATTTGTTGGTTACCAAGCTGCGGAAAATGGGTCTTCCAGACTGGATAACTATTTGGTTGTGATCCAACCTGAAGACACGCTACACTTATGTGAAAGTTCATGACTATGAATCATTGCGGTTTGATATTCCATCGGGCGTTCCGCAAGGCAGCTACTTAGGACCGTTTCTTTTCGTTCTATTCATAAACGATTTGTGTGAGCTAATTCAATCCGAAAAGTTTTTATACGCCAACGATTTGAAATTATTCAGAACTGTGCTCTCGTATTTAGACTGTTGTGCTATTCAACGTGTCCTTGATGCGCTGCAAGAATGGTGCCAAATTAACGGCATGAATATAAATGCTAGGAAAAGTAGGATTATATCGTTTACTCGATCTCGTTGCCCATTGTTGCAGGACTATACAATGGCTTCACAAGCATTATAGCGTGTAAGTTCCATCAAGGATCTTGGAGCTGTCATTGACAGCAAAGTGAACTTTAACGAACATATCGTCACTATCACCTCTAAGGCTTTTGCGTTACTCGGGTTGACAAAGAGGATTGCTAAATCGTTTACCGACATTCACGCTCTCAAATCGGTAGATTGCGCCATAGTCCGAAGCGCACTAGAATACGCGGTGCAAGTTTGGGTACCGTATTACCGGACGCAAGAGGATCGCATCGAGCGAGTACAACGATCCTTCGTCCGGTATGCTTTAAGAAACCTGCCGTGGAATAATCGGGTTAGACTCCCTCCGTATGAAAACCGGTGCAAGTTGATGGGACTCAGTACCCTGACATCGGGGCGTGTATTTCTACAGAGGGTTTTCTGTTCTGATCTGGTGAGGAATGTGATTGACTGCGAAAACTTATTGAGACAAGTAAATCTTTACGCTCCACATCGTTTTCTACGACGCCGTGCACTGCTGACTTGACGTGAGCGACAGTTTCGAATTTAATATTAGTAAGACTACGTTTAAAAATAGGTTAAGGGTACTACTTTAAGTTACAGTCTGTGCAACAATTATATGTTGAAGTCGGTGGACAAATAAATAAATTTCATCGCTTCTTTTTGTAAGCATGCGTGCTCACCGCTGAAAAAAAATCACTAAAATATGAAATATATTATTTTTGATGGGATGAACATCGGAACCAATATCAACAAATAATATTTCTCCAATTTTTTGACACAATAATGAATTTGCTCTAAATGCCGTGTAAACATATTTTTTTGGTCTGCCCTAACCGGAGATATCAACTTTTGAAAAAATGTAAATTTGACAGAAAAACGATTATAACTTTTGATCGGAAAAAGATAGTGAGCATATTTACCCATCAAAAGTTGCACTTTTTTAGCACTAAAAGTCAACCGAAGACGACTTTTTCGGGAAATCAAAAACAAAACAAAAATAGATCAAAAATACTGTTTTTTGAGGTACACTTTAATCCAATTAGGCAAAATTGCTCTAAATCAGCCAACTTAAGAGCTACAGAAAAAGCTTTTGTAGAACCATAATATGTCAGTATTCCGAAAAATTAAAAAAAATCTATTTTTTGATAGCACTATTATGATGGCCTTACTATTCCGAACAATTTTGTAAAACAACATTTTTTTTTCTAAAAAATATAGTTTCGGCGTAGAATGCATCTTTTTGTGTAAAACGATATCCTGGACCATAGTGCGCTGATGGTCATCACATATGTTACTTGGACCGCTATCGGCGAAGACATCGTCTCAAGTCAATTCAGGAAGCTGCTTTCCCACGCGTTTGCGGTTTTGCTAAAAATTAGCGTGCAGTCGTCATCAGCGACAGCGTTTAATAGAACTTGTTTAAAAACCTTAGTAAAGCAGGTTTGTCGGCAGCGAGTGAAAAATTAGTGAGAAAATTGCACTTGCACAATTCTGCTGCCAACGACGACAGCCACTCAATGATTTACCGCTTATTTGCTACAGACGTCTTTTTTGTGAAAAATTTTCTGCAGCAGCTAACCGTCGCCACTGGTTACAGCAGCAAATTTATGTGGGGAAATTTCACTTGTACGACAAATTTTAATATGACAAATGCCTCTGGAATGCCTCTTCTATCGTATCCACCTGCCAACGGCCGCCACAGAGGTCAAGAACGACGCCATTCATTTAGCGTTAGGAAGTGAAAGTCTTCAGATTCGATGAATCGTTTGTTTGGAGTCAATGGTTGTGAAGACGCATCTACACGTGTATTGTATATCTTCCTTTCATGACCCCCATTTTGAACGGAAGATAGCTGATTTGAGACTAATTTTCTTCAAATAGTTAGAGACTTAAAAAATATATAAGTTCTTTGGGAAAGTTGATCTTAAATAAGTCAAAGTATCGACTGAGACATTAAAAGGAGATACATTTTTTACGGGAAAGGTCAATTCCACTATTTTTTGTAAGGGTATGCGATAACACATTTTTTCCTGACGAAACGAAATTAGAAATGGTCTTGTTGATTCGAAACGAAATGAAATCGAGGTCCATTTGATTCGAAATTCTATGAAACGAAACGAAATTTAATTTTTCTTCCGCTGAATTTTTGTTGATTTTTTTGCTTTATATACGAATAAAAAAATCCGCGAAGAAAATATTTTTGTTTATATTGTTACCAAAATGCCATAGGACGAATCTAGCTTAATTCTACAAAAGGACATAAGCAACAGATCAGTTTTGAACCTGTTCACCATGTTCAAAAGTATGCCCCTCACCATAAACAACGTAAAAATATTCATCGCTTTATTTAAAACTAAAAAAAGCCACTTGTCAAAAGACCTTATATTGCTGTACACGATCCATATACTTGTTCTAGGAGGCGCCAACGAAATTCGTTTAGATGTATTGATCGAAACCAAATAAACCAACTTAATGCAATGAGCTGGATTAACAAGCATGACATTCTCTGATCAGTTTGCATGCGAGATCTGATACAAAATGCTTAATACAAAGAATATCACACAAAATTGTTTTGGGTGTAGAGCCCAGATCGAACAAACGCCTCATTATACATTGGCAGCCCTAACTTTGCACCGTTCAATGTGGAAAAACGATCCATAAAAAATGAAAAACGATCCATAAATAACATCTGAATGTTCCATAAAACGCTACCATGGATCCATAAAATAGTTCGAGAGATTCCATAAAGAATATTTTTATGATCCATAAAACTTTGAAAAATGATCCATAAAAACTATATATTGATCCATAAAATTTCAAATTTGCGCAATTTATATCCTGATGATGATCCATAATTTCAGCCAAATGATCCATAATTTTGATAATGTGATCCATAATGCTTGGAAAGAAGGCCAATGAAACTATATTAATTGATCCACACATTTTATAAAATCTATGAATCATTTATCAAAATTTAAGGATCATATCACCAAAACTATGGATCATTTGAGCAAAGTTATGGATCAAATGGCCAGAATTATGGATCATATGACTAAAATTATGGATCATATTACTGAAATTATGGATCATCATCACGATAAAAAATGCGCAAATTTGAAGTTTTATGGATCAAAATATAGTTTTTTATGGATCATTTTCCAAAGATCTATGGATCATTTGTCATATTTTTATGGGAAAATAGCAAGAATTGCATTGTTTTTCTTGACCATGTTAATGGAACATATTTCCCAATTAATTGCTAAATTTTAGCTTAGTTATGGATCGAAAAATTATTCTTTATGGAATCTCATTAACTATTTTATGGATTTATGGTAGCATTCAGGAACATTCAGATGTTATTTATGGATCGTTTTCCAGTTTTTTATGGATCCGTCTTTATCGTTTATATGCAAAAGTATGTTTTGCCTTATACATTACATATAACTTATACAAAATAGAGCATACCAAAACTATGAGATGTACAAATTATGTTTACGTCACTGAACAATATTATTTAAATCAACACATATGCATTACGTTTTATACTTGACCACTTTCAACAAAACATTGTAGACATTTTTAAGTGGAAAGCTGCGTTTCTGTTGAAGATACAGAATTGTATTACGTGGTGAGATTAATTGAAGGAATTTATATGTTTAAAATTTTGAATAGAGTTTGAATGGCTTTATTCGGCGATTTAGATGATTTTTTTATGATATGAAAATTTGAAATTTTTGAAATTAAACGATACGAAACGAAATCAGAATATCAGATTTCGCCCTACTCAAATTCCGCGGAATTTCGTTTCGAATGACCTAAAACGAAATTTTATTTTTCGAAATACCGCATATGCTTAATTTTTTGTAATATTCTTCTTCTTCTTCAATAGCTCTACATTACAACTGGAACTTGGCCTGCTTTTCAACTTACTATTCTTTTAGCATTCTATATTATACACTATGCCCAGGGTGTCGAGAATGTTTCCCACCCGAAAACATCCTAGACCGGACCAAGAATCGAACTCGCCATCTCCGGATTGGCAATCCTTTTTGTTATATCAAGTCGCAGCAAGTGTGAAAGCTGCTCGTTGCTGCATTATTGAAAGTAGTGCCCTTCAAAACGCGAGGTGAAATAAAACTGGATTCCGAAAAATTCGTTCTTAAACTGGATACTATTCCATGGATAGTATTAACAACAACGGCATTCCTTCGAATTACACATGGAAATTAAGTTGCAACACTCTATTCTTTACTTCACGCTAACATTTCATTCATCTGATGGAAATAAATCACATAAAAATACGAATGTGAAGCTACTGCAAGAATTAATGCTGCGTGACCGCATCGCATTTCCACCCTTCTCGTTTTAAGATAATTCGGCTCACCCTTTTCCTCTTCACCCTTTGGCTGCAATTGCTTGATTGCTTAATTTTTTTCAATATGAATTTTTTGTCGTTTAAGGGTTTTCACCCATTCCCCTTCTAGTAGTGTTCTTCAAAGCCGGAATGAATTAAATTACTGGCTGGATGCGTGGCGAACGAAAAGATTAATTATTTTTCGATGAGCAAGTGTTTGCACAGTGCGCCTGGTTGTTAGGCTTTCGACGCATGATATGTTAGCGTTTCGGATGGCTGTCTTTCGAACTGTTCGAATACTGGAAGCTGTGCGTTGAATAAAGACGATCGCATCAGGCTTTGGATAAAATGGATTGAAAGGGAGTTTCAATTTTACTAGTGAACTGCACATCGGGTGATAACGCTAGTGCGCTAACAATTTTCATTAGGCAAATGAGAAAACAATGGATAAGAAAACAATGAGCACTACCTAGTTAAAATTGATTGTCTTGTGAGAGTCCACCCATTAAGTGCGTTTCTGTTTATTGGCAGGGTGATATATATCTGTAGGTTTAAAATAAAAAGCAAACTTAACGGTTGTTCCCATACAGCTTAGATTTAGACTTGTACACTCGAAGGCTCAAGAAGGTACGAGTTTGGTATTGCAGCGGTCGCTTGGTTCATGAGATGTTTACCTTTAACACATCCAGCGGATGGCGAAGAAATTGGGACCTTGAATCGTGTTTCTCGTTGTCAATCGATTGAATCACATACACTTGACATAGATCTTCACTCACGCTGTTGCTGCGGTTAAAATTTAATGTGACGGCAAAACCTGTTTCGAACCAGAGGCATATGTACCGTCTCATCAATGCCAAGAGTTAATACTCAATTAAGGGGAAGATGGTGAGCGTGCGTAAAGTTCCCAACGTAAGGAAAAGTGATGATGAGCGTTGGTGAAATAGGACGGGCGAATGCAATGGTGGCGTGATTTCAATGAAAGTAAAAGTGACAAAACTGATATTGACTGGGATGCTTCTGTTGAATGACATCATAGATGTGGGTGCGGTTTGTGCAATATGGAAAGAACACAGATAAAAGTGACTTGCAAGTTTTAATTTATTTTCAAGCGTTTCACCACGAAAATAAAATTGGAATAAAACTTCAAATAATTTGGAATCAATATTGATTTGATTAGCAATTTATGGAAATATTAAACAAATGTTCTAAATATATGATTTTTCATCTATTTTTGTAATCTTATTTTATAATTTATACTAGCTTTATATACCCGGCCTTGCTCGGAATTGCCAGTTTGGTTCGCAGTTTTTCATAATCGTAAAATGATAAAACCAATTGGTCGACAGGGTAATTGTGTTTACTTATTGATACTTCATCATTTGATTAAAAGAAGGCTTTTAGAAACACTGACTGAAAAAAGGGATCGTGGGTTTGAATAGCCATATTCCGAGCAAACGTCTATTTCTAAAGAAGGAAACCGATGCATTATTCCGGGCATCGTCGTCTCCTAAAGCTAAATAATGTGTGTTCCAAATTTGGTTGAAATCGGCCAAGGGGTTTAAAAAGTACACTGAGTTGATCAATAACTAAGCAATACCCTTCCCCCCCCACCCTCCCCCCTTTGCAAAGAGCATCTCTAACCCCCCCCTCGTCGTCTCCTTAAGATAAAGAATGTGTGTTCCAAATTTGGTTGAAATTGGTCAATGGGTTCAGAAGTTATGCTGGAACATACATACAAACATTGAGTTTTATATATATAGATAATCATATTAAGATATTAAATCTCACTTGACACAGCTTAAGCAAAACGTCAATTGCGATTCAGGAGTTCATACGTGCTGAAAGGTTAATTGCCTGAAAAAATGTGGCTTTTTTTAAATCGATTTTCCGGATAATCGAGTCTGACCCACACTACCTTCCAAAAGCTAACTTTCCACAACCACACACAATACATCACCGGGAAATGCATAAAAATGTCCTCTCTACGCAATAGACTTCAAGACTTCACCAAAAAATCATGTTTTGCACTATTATGCCCTCTGTCATTTCGTTTCGGCACATTCTCCCCTACTATACTCCATGGCGCAGTGACTTCACGCATGATTAAGACAGGTACTGGTCCTGTTGTTTACAAATGATTAGCTTTTAATTTTGAGATACTTATGTTCTTCTTAGTATTATCTGATTGATAATTACCTAAATGAGGTTGTATTTGATTGTGGAATATATAGAAGTATTTAATATCGTGAAAACATATGCAGATTTCGTTTGAATGAAAACATTTTAATTCCGAGACGTGAACAACAGGACCAGTACCTGTCAAAATTATGCCATATTTAAATTTGAAAAAAAAAAGTCAAATCCATACTTCATGGGGAGACGCCACACTTAGGAAATTTTGGAGGAATGAGATTGTTTTTTTTGTGTTTGGCAATATTTTTTCAGAGAATAATTTTAATAAAAATAGTTTCAATCTGTATTTCAATATAAAATCAACCGAAATCATCGCGTGAACAGTTTCTTATTTTTACTGTATCATAATACACAATCCAGGTCCAGGATATTAGCCATTAAAAGGCTTTTACTTCATTGTTTTTCTCCCACAATCAATTCAATACACAAATATATAAAAACTGCACATTATTGCGTTTTTCTATAATTCTATATCCTCCTATCCTAATTCTTGTCTGACATTCTAAGATGGCCTAATGTTCGATGAAATGTTCTTCCATGCCTACTTTTCCTTCGTAGGGTATCTTCTCTTTTATTTCATAAGTTAGAATCTTAACATATTATAATAATATACCTTATATTATATTATACATATACATATTATAATATGTTAAGTACATAATATTATACCTCTTAATTTTTTCAAAAAATATCAAAAATTCAACCGGTCAACACAGAATCACAATTCTTAAGCTAAAATAAGTCTCCTGTCAAATTTTCAGCTAATTCGGATAAAATTTCGAGGTGGCTCAAGTCGATTTAGTGTTTTTGGGCTATTTTCAATTTAAAAAAAATCTAACAAGAGATATAAACGTCGAAAACTATCGCAACAACCTCTATACGGAAGCTTTGGGTGTGCTCTACAAGTCTTGTGAACATTGCGATTCATTCCGTTCACGTTTTGCCTATGTTAAAGTAATTTTCAAGCTTTTAAGTGCATAAAAATACTATTTCCCCCAAAAGTCGTTGTTCTATAAAAATCTTGAAATCATGACAAATGATTGCTAATTTATTATATTATGATTCCTCTTTTTTCCCTGGAAATTTGAGTAATATAATTGTCACTGTGCGATTTATCGTTAAATTCTTAAAAATCAAAAGCTGAACATTTGTCATAAAGTTGTATAATAATATAATAAGGAATAATAATATAATAAGTTAGCAATCATTTGTCATGAATTCAAGATTTTTGTAGAACAACGACTTTTTGGGGAAACAGTATTTTTATGCACTTAAAAGCTTGAAAATCACTTTAACTTGGACAAAACGTGAACGGAACGAATCGCAATGTTCACAAGACTTGTAGAGCACACCCAAAATTTCCGTATAGAGTTTGTTGCGATTGGCTTCGACTTTTATATCTCTTGTTAGATTTTTTTTTAAATTGAAAATAGCCCAAAAACACTAAATCAACTTGAGCCACCTCGAAATTGTATCCGAATTAGCTGAAAATTTGACAGGAGGCTTATTTTAGCATAAGAATTGTGATTCTGACCGGTTGAATTTTTGATACTTTTTGAAAACATGAAGAGGTCTAAGTACGTACACAGGGTGGTTAAAAATTCGATTTTGCTCCACAACGCTCATTTGATTCTGTATCATGTTCTGAGTGTCAAAACTGATTTAGCACAAGCCGTTTCAAGTTTGCATGCAAATTAGTATTGGGAAATTTATTTTTTCATCATATATACTGAGTATGGCGCTTTCACATTAATTGCAGGTTAAAATAAAACCTACAGAGCTGAAAGGAATACTCAAGAGCTTTCACTCAGCGAAAACCTCATCTTAATTAATCGTTCCAATAATTAGTAATCGAATTTAATCTATACCGTAGTTTTCTGGAAGCGATAATCCGTATAATGAAAAAATAAATTTCCCAATACTAATTTGCATGCAAACTTTAAACGGCTTGTGCTTAATCAGTTTTAATCCAAATGAGCTCAAATTTTCGTACCCTTCCGGCTGTAGCTACCTTCTGGATACTGGGTTCGCCGTAGAGCTGGGCGAGCTCGTGGTTCATTCTTCGCTGCCACACACCGTCTTCTTGCACACCGCCAATACTTCGAGTGCTTGCAAGTCCTCCCCGAGCATTGTCCATGTTTCATGTCCGTAGAGGACAACCGGTCTTATTAGCGTCTTGTACATGACACATTTGGTGCGGTAGCGAATCTTTTTTGACCGCAGTTTCTTCTGGAGCCCGTAATAGGCCCGACTTCCACAGATGATGCGCCTTCGTATTTCACGACTAACATTGTTATCAGCCGATAGCAAGGATCCAAGGTACACGAATTCCTCGACCACCTCGAAGGTATCCCCGTTTATCGTAACACTGCTTCCCATGCAGGACCTGCCGCGCTCGGTTACGCCCACAAGCATGTGCTTTTTCTTAGACGCATTCACCACCAGTCCAACTTTTGTTGCTTCACGTTTCAGGTGGGTGTACAGTTCTGCCACCTTTGCAAATGTTCGGCAGACAATGTCCATGCCATCCGTGAAACAAATAAATTGACTGGATCTGTTAATAATCGTACCCCGGCTGTTACACCCGGCTCTCCGCATGACACTTTCTAGCGCAATGTTGAACAACAGCCACAAAAGTCCATCATCTTGTCTTAATCCCCGGCGCGATTCGAACGAACTGGAGTGTTCGCCCGAAATCTTCACACAGTTTTGCACACCATCCACCGTTGCTTTGATCATTCTGGTAAGCTTCCCAGGGAAGCTGTTCTCGTCCATAATTTTCCATAGCTCTTCTCGGTTGATACTGTCATATGCCGCCTTGAAATCAACGAACAGATGGTGCGTTGGGTCCTGGTATTCACGGCATTTTTGAAGGATTTGCCGTACAGTAAAGATCTGTTCCGTTGTCGAGCGGCCGTCAACGAAGCCGGCTTGATAACTTCTCACGAACTCATTCACTAATGGTGACAGACGACGGAAGATGATCTGGGATATCACTTTGTAGGCGGCATTTTCGATGGTGATTACTCGATAGTTCTCACACTCCAGCTTGTCGCCTTTCTTATAGATGGGGCATATAACCCCTTCCTTCCACTCCTCCGTTAGCTGTTCGGTTTCCCAGATTCTGACTATCAGTTTGTGCAGGCAAGTGGCCAGCTTTTCCGGGCCCATCTTGATGAGCTCAGCTCCGATACAATGCTACAGCTGCTTTATTGGTCTTTAGCTGTTGGATTGTGTCGTAGCCAAGCAAATTCGTCTTCCGATTTGCTTCTTACCAACGAAAACAAGCGCGGAACACCGAAGGATAATTCGCATGTTCACGCCTCAAAAACAGAACACTGAATGATCGTTTATTTTCACCGTTCCTGTCAGCCTACTGAGATTGAATTTCAAATTTCTTCTCATTAGCTTCTTAGTATGCTGGCATTTCAAATGCCAACTACGATTGAATTTCAAATTCGTTATCATTTATTCTATTAATGTCATTTTTGAATATTTTTGTATATTTCATTATTTTTATCATGAAATAAGAAATACGTTCCACTTTATCCATCAATGTAACCAACAAATGCAAATGCATTTTTCGGACTCACTTTATTCCCCACAATATTCACCGTCTCTACTCTTTCTTTTTTTTTTCGGTTGGGATATTTTTTTTTTTTTTTGAGCTGTTATTACGAAAACATAAATTTAATTGTATTCTTTTTTTCATACCGGCGCAGTAGTTTATATATCAATAACAGCTGTGAATTTATTATTTGTGGCACTAAAGCATTGACGCTGTCCTTAAACTGTCCTTAAATTCTATTGAAACTATTGATTTACTAAACCATTAACTAAACCAATCTAACCCAAATCTAATCCACATTCTACACAAATCCAATCCAAATCCAATCAGAATCCAATCAGAATCCAATCCAAAACTTAGCCAAATCCAATCCAAATCCAATCCAAATCCAATCCAATCCAAATCCAATCTAAACCCAATCCAAATCCAATCCTAATCAGTGTTGGTAAAATCACTCATAAATCTCAATCAACGAGCGCTCCCGTGCGAACGGAATCGTCTGCGATTTTAAAGGAATGCATCAAACTTGAATTTTCATGCTAAAACGCATCATTTCACTCATTTGCCAAAAATCATTTTGGTTTGAAAACGCATTTGAAATCAATTTGGGGTAATTTATTGCTTATAAAAGAGTGTCAAATATTTTATGCGACAAACGTCAATTCACTGTTTTTAACGAAGGAGAACAAAAGAAAACCTACGATGATTCAAATGGACGATTCAACTCATCCGTGAGTTTTTAGGTGCTGAGTTGGATGCGTTTCAACTCACGCTTGATTTGAATCATCCTTGAGTTTTGAGATTTTGAGTTTTTACCAACACTGATCCTAATTCAATCCAAATCCAATCCAAATCCAAACCAAATCCAATCCAAATCCAATCCAAATCCAATCCAAATCAATCCAGCCAACCAAATCCAATCCAAACCAATCCGAACCAATCCAAACCAATCCAACCCAATCCAAACCAATCCAAAACCAATCAAAACCAATCCAAACCAATCCAACCCAATCCAAACCAACCAAAGCCAATCCAAACCAATCCAAACCAAACCAACCAAACCAAACCAAACCAACCAAACCTGGGTCCAAACCAATCAAAACCAATCCAAATCCAATCCAACCTCTAATCCAAACCAATCCGGGTGCTCAATCCAAACCAACCAAACCAAATCCAAACCCAAATCCAACCAAACCAATTCCAAACCAATCCAATTCAACCCAAAACCAATCCAACCAATCCAACCAACCCCAATACCAACCAATCCAAAAGCCAATCCAAACCCCAACCAAACCAAACCAACCAACCAATCCAAACCCAACCAAACCAATCCAAACCAATCCAAACCAATCCAAACCAATCCAACCCGAACCAAACCAACCAAAGCCAATCCAAACCAACCAAATCCCAAACCAACCAAACCAATCCAAACCAATCCAAACCAATCCAAACCCAAACCAATCCAACCCAATCCAACCCAATCCAAACCAATCCAAGCCAATCCAAACCAATCCAACCAAATCCAAATCCAAACCAACCAAATCCAAACCAAACCAAACCAAACCCAAAAACCAATCCAAATCCAACCCCACCAAATCCAATCCAAAGCCAACCCAAATCCAACCCAAATCCAAACCAACCAACCAATCCAAACCAATCCAAACCAACCAAATCCAATCCAAACCCAAAACCAACCAAACCAATCCAACCCAACCAAACCAACCAAAAGCCAATCCAAACCAATCCAAACCAAACCAATCCAAACCAAACCAAACCAATTCCAAATGCAATACAACCAAACCCAAACCAACCCAAATCCAACCCAACCCAACCCAACCCAACCTAAGCCAATCCAAACCAATCCAAACCAATCCAAACCAATCCAAACCAATCCAAACCAATCCAAACCAATCCAAACCCAAAACCAACCAAACCAATCCAGACCCAATCCAAATCCAATCCAAAGCCAATCCAACCCAATCCAACCCAATCCAACCCAATCCAACCCAATCCAACCCAATCCAACCCAATCCAAACCAATCCAAACCAATCCAACCCAATTCCAAATACAATCCAATTCCAAACCAATCCAATCCAACCCAATCCAACCCAATCCAAACCAATCCAAACCAATCCAATCCAATCCAACCCAATCCAACCCAATCCAAACCAATCCAAACCAATCCAAACCAATCCAAACCAATCCAAACCAATCCAAACCAATCCAAACCAATCCAAACCAATCCAAACCAAAACCAATCCAAACCAATCCAAATTCAATCCAAATCCAATCCAACCAATCCAAACCAATTCAAATTCAATCCAAATCCAATCCAATCCAATCCAAATCTAATCCAAATCTAATCCAAATCCAATCCAAATCTAATCCAAATCTAATCCAAATCAAATCCAAATCCAATCCAAATCCAATCCAAATCCAATTCAAATCCAATCCAAATCCAATCCAAATCCAATCCAAATCCAAATCCAATCCAAATCCAATCCAAATCCAAATCCAATCAAAATCCAAGATTTTGAGATACTTAACCGAATTGGCAAACTTATTCAATCTGATGCCACCAAGCAGATGTATTGCAATCAACACAATCTTCAATTCAGTAATTTTTTTTTTTTAATTTTTTTTTCCACAACTTTTTAGATTACGAAAACTTTTCAAATCTCACCGACAAAGAGATATTCAACTCAACCTACTATCTTGAACAACAGCTCCGTCGATCAGATAAATTTAAGACTTAACAAATATTCATTGATTTTGATTTTCTCAACGACTCTGTAGAAGACAACTTTCCAAATCTTATAGATGTCAAGATATTCAACCGAACTACCAATGTAACTGTCAATATAACGCGCTGCATAGCGGATGAGTTCCAAACATAACTGGTAACTGATCTTGAAATGGTAGACCTTCGTTTTTTATTTCTCAATATTGTTTATTTTGCTCATTGAAACACAATCAATTTTTTCTTTATCACTATTCTGTCAAGAATCTCTCGCCTATTGACACCTTATTTTTTTATATGTGTAATTTTTCATGACTTTTCTTAATTTTTTTGCCATATTATTTTCTCGCGTTCTCTCTCTCTCTCTCTCTTTCTATTTGCCATGGCTTATCTTTTTTTTGCCGTTCTCTTTTCCAACTTAGGCTCACCTTTTTTTGCCTTTTGTATAGCATGGCTTACCATTATTTTTTGCCATTTTTTCAGGCTTACCGGCCTTTTGAGGCTTACCATTATTTTTGCCATATCTCGTCTGGGGTTTACCTTTTTTTACCCTTCACCAATCATAGCTTATCTTTTTTTTGCCATGTTTTTTACGTCGGAGGCTTACCATATTTTTTGCCTCATTTAGCTTTTCTACTACTGCTGAACTCTCTTACCTTCTAGGGAGCAACGACTACGTCATTGTCGTAGCCAAGCAAATTCGTCTTCCGATTTGCTTCTTACCAACGAAAACAAGCGCGGAACACCGAAGGATAATTCGTTCCTGTCAGCCTACTGAGATTGAATTTCAAATTTCTTCTCATTAGCTAGTAGTATGGTGGCATTTCAAATGCCAACTACGATTGAATTTCAAATTCGTTATCATTTATTCTATTAATGTCATTTTTAAATAGTTTTGTATATTTCATTATTTTTATCATGAAATAAGAAATACGTTCCACTTTATCCATCAATGTAACCAACAAATGCAAATGCATTTTTCGGACTCACTTTATTCCCCACAGATGGCATCCTTAACTTCCCTCAAGGTAGGGGCTGGTTGGCTTCCATCGTCCGCTGAACTGACGTAGTCATCTCCTCAACTGCCTTGACTTTCATTGCTTGTACTCTCAGCGCCATTCAAATGTTTCTCGTATCGCTGCTTCCTCCTTTCGATCACCACACGTTCGTTCGTCAAGATGCTCCCATCCTTATCCCGGCACATTTCGGCTCGCGGCACGAAGCATTTGCCGGATGCGTTGAGCTTCTGGTAGAACTTGCGTGTATCTTGAGAACGGCACAGCTGTTCCATCTGCTCGCTCTCCGCTTCTTCCAGGCGGCGTTTCTTCTCCTGAAAAAGGCGGGTCTGCTGTCTCCGCTTCCGTTTATAACGTTCCGCGTAGTGAATTACGTAGAGAACACACAAAAAACTAAGAAAGACAATGTGATAGGTGAATTAAACGAATTGAAACAAAATGACATTGATATCACCGTCATGCTGCCCAGTGTGTCTAACTATACCTTTGCTTTGAGTGTCGATCGAATGAGCGCTCCTAATGGTTCAATTATACACATATTTCATTAGCTACTAATACCTAGAAATGGAGAAATTTGAATTGATAAGAGATGAAAAAATAGCGCAAAACAAAGGTGATAAAAACGGCCATTGTTATCTAAAATCATAAAGTTGATATTAAAACGTTGTATATCTCGAGAATTAAACCTAAACCTAAACCTAAAAAAAACTTAATTTAGTGCTAGGGTTGCTTTACACAGAAGAAAAGGCGATACGTGTCAGTGTTTCGAATTTCAGATTCAGCGTGAGGTAAGAAATCAATGGTAAAATCATATCGAAAGCAGATTGAGTGCATTATATTTACGATAGAAGAATAGAGCGAAATTTAGTTGCGACTGAACAGCCTGAGCCTGTTTCTGTATCGATACTATGGAAATTTGCAAGGTTAGGGGTCCTGATACGTAATAAACTAGTTTGAAGTGAAATAGGGAAATGTTCCGATCTCCATCTCGCATACGCCTTATATCCATCTCATCGCTAAACAAAAAAATACGGCACGCAAAATCGTCGCTTCTTTTTTGTCAACATGCGTGCTCACTGCTGAAAAAATCACAAAATAATAAACAAATTAAATTCCTTTCCATTATTTGTTTTGATGAGATGGAGATAAAGACTATGGAATGAAGTGGCGAGCCGTTTCCCCTAATTAATATAGAGCGTCTTAGGGGAAAATGTTACAAGGTTAAAATACTTCAAACTTCCATTTACTTCCGCTATATTCACTTATTCACTAATAACGAAATACGTATCTGTTGATACATAAGTGAATATAACGGAAGTAAATGGAAGTTTGATGTATTTTAACCTTGTAGTTTGAAGTGACCTTAAGAGATAAAACTAAAAATGTTACACATTTGTGCTGAGAGGATAGTCAATATAAGCTGAGATAACGACGAAAAGTACTTTAGAATCGGCAGTACTATCAGAAACGAGGTATACCAAATCTTGTAATTAGTTGCCAACAAATACCTTTGAATTAAGAGTAATAAAACAACATTTTCTAGTTGTGGAAACACTTACAAATCCTTGCTGCTTTAGGAAGTTGGTACAAATCCGAACAGACATCTTTCGACAAAATAAGAAGTAAACTTACTGTTTTTCTCCAAACTACTTCTTTAACCGCATCAAAATAAGGGAAGCTCTTAGATTAATATTTCGATTCATTATAACATAACTTGTATAAACACTTTCAGAATAATATCCCAAATGTAAGTGTTACTTGGAGGTGGCAATAGCATCACCCGTTGTCAACATAGACTGCTTTTAGATCCCGACCAGTAGATAGTAACAGATTTATATCAGACCTTGTTATTCTGTTACAGTAGTTTTTCATAACAGCGGTTGTTATAAAACGCTTCATGTACCAAAATAACAAAATTGTAACAAAAATATTACTAAATATATTGTTGTGAACAAGAAAATATAACTCGTTGTGTTAAATAAAAAGTGAGTGAAAATAAGCTTGTACTATAATAAATTATATGTTCTTGAAAAGATTATGATTGTATCCATCTTGATTTCACTACTGGTGAAAGCTGTTGAGTATTCCTTTTAGCTATATGAGTTTTCTTTTCTTTTAACCTGCGCTTGATGGGAAGCGTCATTAACAGTATAATGAAAAATAAATTTCCCCATACTAATTTGCATACACAAACTTGAAACGGCAAGTGCTAAATCAATTTTAATCCAAATGAGCTCAAATTTTCAGAGGACACTCAGAACATGGTAAAGAATCAGATGAGCACTGTGGAGCATAATCGATTTTTTGAACCACCCTAGTGAGTATTTAGAATATTTCGCGGCTATACACATTCCCCGACTAGAAGGTCATATCAAAATTATATCATCATATGTTATTATGTTATACAAAATTTTTATAACAAAATTTATTTAAGAAATATAATTGCAGGATATTGTTAAAATACCTAAATTTCTATCAAAAATTACACTACTCGAAGAAACAAAAACTATAAAATTTTGTTTACAATTTTATCATAAAAATAACATATTTTGTTGGAAATTTATAACGGAATCAGATACAAATATATTGTTAACTGCGCAGTTATATGAGTTAAAAACGCGCATGTGCTTGCCCTCGTACTGATTTTAATTTTAATTGCCTACCATTAAGGCAATTAACCCGAATATTTCAGCTATTTCAGTCATACGAAATGAAAACGTGTAATGCCCCCAATACCCACCGACCTCCAGAAGTTTGAAGGCCCATAAAATCGTTTTAAAACCATTTTGACGACGATTTCGTGTGGAACATAAAGAACACAGAGTAAGCCTTTAGCTCATGGCTCAATTATTAATTTAACAATGTATAGCAGCGACAGAAAGACTAAATTCCACCGAGCTAAATTGCGTGAAAACACGCAAAATCGTTTTTTTTTCAGAGTTTTCATGTATAACTAGAGAAAAATCATGTAAAATATATAACATCCAGTAGCAATATTTTTCATTAACATCGTATAGACTATTGAAAATAATCAAATAGAGGATATTTAACCTTATTATTCAGGGGTGGCGCGTTTTGCAACCCCTATGGGCGTGCTACTGCCTCCACTTCCCTACAAATTAGACAACTTTTCCAGAGTGCCGCCAGCGTTTGTGATATCTATGCGCAGGAGACTTTGCTACATCTATTTTAATTACCTACTGTTGGGCAGTTCGGTATTAAGCATTTTTCGTCTTATTATGTTAAAAATCCTGTTACAGCCACAACATTTGAAAGATAATGGCTACTAAGAACAAAAATTCTATCAAAAAATAAGTTAAAAAGATCACAATATGTTAAAATTGTGTTAAGTTTTAGTTATGCTCTTCTAGTCGGGTCTTCATCAGCAACTGTACTGATCAAGTGAGGTTGTGTAATAAGTTTATAAGTTTGCCAGTCTTTCGTCAAGCTCAGACCCGACCGCATTGGTCTTTCTTAGCTTAGTGGGTCAAGCACCAGTCTAGCGTACTGTAGAGTCATGGGTTCGAGTCTCATCGAAGGGAAAGTGGTTACCTCCAGCGTTTCCAGAGTATTATCTTCCACATAATGTTCCTTATCCACCGTTTTCACAACATTGTAAATTAAACATCCGTTCTCAACTGCATCAAAACAAGGGAAGCTCTTAGATTAATATATTGATTTATTACATTTGTACTTAAATTAATTTATTGTGAAACAAACATCTTCATTCAAAAGTGTTACACGCTTTGCAAACACTGCTCCCCCTGTCCCCTCCCCCCGCTTATTTGTCTGTAGATGAAAATTAGCGTGCATAGATTTTACCACAGTATGAATAACCTAACTTTGACTGTAGTCAATTCTTACACTACTGCTGGCGAGGTACTGGAACGCATTCTGGAAACATCAGAGCTGTCATAACTCCCGTTTTTCTCGAGCATTTCTTATTTTTCCTATAAAAATTTGATCTATACAAAAGTTAATTATCGCACCCATGTTTTTGCGTTATTTAATTCGTTATCAAAGCATAATATAATGGGGATCCTAGAAAAAAAAGTCTATCGAGAGGCAACTCGAGAAGCGAGATTCTTTTCTTTCAGTAGATATCTTAGAAAGTAAATAAATAAGAACTATTCGTATCTGTATTAGAAATTCTACTCCTTTGCTTTGAAGTCTAACACAACGATTTGATGCTTGTTAAATACAATCTTGTTGTGAAACTAGATATATTGAAATGAAATTGTGTAGATGAAATCATATATTCTATGTTTATTATTGGAATTGATGGTTTCATATCCTGCTTCTAAATCGGTTTATTAACTACATTTTTATTATTCTTCGCTATTCGATCCCAGTACAATGTCCAGTGTTGGATGAAACCGGTTTAACGTTTTTCCATCGTTATTGGTCAAACATGTCGCGAGAACGCATCACTTTCTTGTCCAAGCAGTCAGTGGTCTAGCCTGTCTACCACGCACGCCAGAATAATCACCGCTCGGCGAGGGTTTAACATTTGACATTTTTCTCTCCCCTATTTGGTATATGGCACTGGCGGCCTTCTTGTCACATCACGCATCACCTATAGGTAGTGCTGGTGAGCAGCAGATGAACTGGCCGAATTCATAGCGCGGTGTTTTTTCAACAAGGTGCGATGATCGGTTAGCGCGGAATCACGATGTTCACGCTATGCGATATGGGTATGCTGGGGGAAGTTATATCATGGCTATAAAAAGAATAGCAACCAAGAGTTCTAAGAATATGGACTCATACATGGACTCATAGCGTGTATGTATACTAAAATTCTAACATATAAATCAGGAGAATATGTACAAAATGCAGTAATCAAGAACAGAACGAGACTAGTGGGTGAACGTTTCATCACGGTTTTCCAGCACAATCATCAAATTTGGCAGAGGAAACAAATTAGTCTTATTATATTGGATTACTCAACTTGATTGTAATTTCGCAGATACGTGAGGCACTGACGACGAATTTAGTAATCAACAAGGTCAAAGTACGCATCTTCAAAGTAACAATTGATTAAATTTATGGGACGGGTTTGAATGAAATAGAACTGACTATTCTTATAGACATTTTCAAAAAAAAAAATTGTTGTATACTGCTGATCCTGTTTCTGCTGGAGAAAATTATTCTACTACGAATAAAAATTTGTCCACCTGTGTCTACATGCATTCTCTTAACCGGTTTCAACTTATGTGTTCAAATATGCATATGGATAGAATATATTATATCTAAAACGGTTCTTCTAAGGTAGCCCGTAGATAACCGTAGAATATTGACCATGTTCTGACTATTGATTAAAAATGTTTATGCTGTAGATTGCCGTCGAAAAACATTGCATGGTTACCACAAAGAGAGATGTTTACAGAAAGTAGGAAAGAGTTGGGACTGGAATTGAAACCATAAGCTTCTACGATACAATTGTCATGAGATAAACTGACTATCGATTCGAAATTTTATCACAAAATGCAGCTACAATTATACATTATCAAATTCTGTAATGCGCTTGACCTTTTCATTGCATTAACCCAAATGAACCTTATAAAGCATCTATTTGTGTAGCATATATGGAAGCACTGCTTATAGCGCACGTAACTGTATTCGGGTTGCGCATAATTTGCATCTTCATTAGCATCCTGGTGATAGATAGAGCATCAAAACATCTTGAAAACATAACGCCAACAAGCAATAGAGAAAAACTCAATTTACCTTCAGTGGTTAAACAAAAATCAATCGCACGCAGTTCTGGTTGAAGATGACACCGTTAATGACTTACATTCAAAGGTAGATGCGTTTGTCACATGATGTAACCGATTCCTTCAATTGGCAGTGATGTGTGCGCAAATAAATCACAAATGAATAAATTACGAGCTGTCTAGAAGCACATACGGGTGTCGCTTCTGTTCGAATCGCAGCGAAAAGAAGCGATCCAACATTTGAAACGGTTAATGTCAATTATCTGCAGTAGTCCAAAATTAACATTGGAAGGATTTTTTTTTGTGCTTGATCATATCATTTTAAATGATGCTGGCAGCATTAGTATAAATAGTACAAAAAGTTTTATTATTTATCGTTTGGCAGAAACACTATACATTATACGCTAAAAGTTCAGTAAGTAATGTTACGAAATAATATAGAAATCCTCTAAATATTTCAGAAAAAAAGTAGAATTTTAATTGAAATGTTACCACCTTGCATGAAGAATCGAATTTGATTACGATCCACAACTTTTATTAATTTGCATATTGTTAATTTCTTAATAATTGATTGGATTAATTTATATATTCAGCTTTCAAGACAACATGGAGTACAAGTTCTGCTCATCGTTTACTGCGCAAATTGACTTGATAGATGCAATATTATTCAAATGAAGCATCCTCTGGCACACAACATTAATCACCACACTTCGGAGATAAGTTTCTCAAATTACCCAATAAAAATGCAATAAACAGGCTACACAAGAGATGACACCCAGTGGCTTCCGCTCTCGAAGCAGAGATCAAAAGTCACCATTGCATCGTTTTGTTTTACCGTCCTTCACAGATTAACGACAACTGTCGGGCCGACCCTCAAATTCAAATAACATTTCGACCGACGACCTTGGCGTTGGCAGTAACCTGGTCCGCCGCTTCTTCCTAGTTTAATGATCTCTTTACGGTGACTGATGACGACCGGCTTGTCCCGAGCGATGATCACCTCATGTTGAGTGTAAGCAATGTATACCAACAAATCACCCGGTAGGATCCATCTGGGTACCCTCATCGTAAAACCTACCATGGATGAACCGTCGTTGCTGGTGTGTGAGGTACGGGTTTGTAGTCGCAAAGATTTCCTCTTTAATTCGTTTATAATTGCCCATTGCAATGACCAAATTTGACAACGGATTACTTCTGTCTGCGACATGTTTCCTCCGTTCATGAACAAGTAGGTACTCATACATTTCCATACTAATTCTTGAATGGCATTTACCATGCGTCGTGGAACACCATTACCCCATTTGGAAAATTAGCATCTCCACTGCAAGCCATTTTTCTCGGGTTTTATGCAAATTTGTATGTTTGAAACGAGGTGCAAATGGTCAAGGTGTAATGTACGATCTTCGTAATCGATATTGATTGCATTGGTTGTTATAGAAGAGGCAAGGAAATTATCATAATATGAAGTAATTCCCCAATTGACGTATGATTGCATATTCAAGCAACAACTTTTTCTCATTCATATCATATCATGCTCAACGTCATGATCTAGTTTATAAATAGTTCAAATCACCTAATGTGTACATTTTTATATCAATTGAGATATATTTCTGGAGTTTGAAACGAATTCTGGGGCAAGTCTTCTCCGTTCAGCCCGGTCCATGGCTGCACGTTTTCAACCACGCAGTCTGCGGAGGGTCCGCAGATCGTCCTCGACCTGATCGTTCCACCTTGCCCGCTGCGCACCTCGCCTTCTTGTGCCCGTCGGATCGTTGTTGAGAACCATTTTGACCGGGTTACTGTCCGACATTCTGGCTACGTGCCCGGTTTTCGCGGTGTAAACGATGGATGGCTCTCCCAACAACTGGTACGGCTCGTAGATTATTCGCCTTCTCCACGTGCCAGATTCTCCATCTGCGACTCACCGTAGATGGTACGCAGCACTTTCCTTCCAAAAACTCAGAAATTGCGTTGGTCCTCCACGAGCATCGTCCAAGTCTCGTGTCAGCGAGGACTAGCGGTCTAATGAAACGTTTTGTTGATTGTCAGGTTGATACGGGCGATGGCAGAGCTCTAACCTTCGATCAGAGCGTCTTGGGGAGTCAAAGTACGTACGATTTCCAGCCGTGTGCGTCTCCAAATTTTTCTGCTGACGCCATTTTCGGCAGTCACCAGTGAGCCTTCAAGTACTGATTCTTCTACCGCCTCGATTTCGCCACCACCACCTATGGAAAACTCGGGTGGGTGAAAGCTCCGACGTATTCTCTCTGCAACCTCTGCCTACCATAGCCGCTTCGTCTTCGACGTTTTGATGACTAGTCCGATTGATCAGCAACCCTCTTCAGTCTGATGTAGGCTTCCTCCATCTTCTCAAAGTTACGTGCCATGTAATATCTATGTCGTTGGCGAAGCCAAACAGCTTGACAGACTTATTGAAATTTGTACCACTCGTGTTAATCCCCTGCCCTTCAATATCACTCCCTCCAGGGCGATGTTGAATAGCAGACACGAAAGACCATCACCTTGCCGTAACCCCTCAGCAGGTTTTCGAAGGGACTCGAGAATACCCATAAACTCCAGACTACGCATATCTGCTGATCCATCATCGCCTTGCTCCAACCGTTTCAGTTTATCCTGCAAATCCGTTTTCTTGCATTGTAAGGTGGCTCTTGTTGAGGTCTTTAAAAATTCTCAGGCACTGGCGCTGAGACCCAGAACCCAAGTTCAATATCGCTCAGCTAACCAGTGTTTCCGCCTTCTAACAAAACCGCCGCCTCCACTATTTCCCAACAACCGATCCCGACTCCTAGAATTCTAAATTTCCCCAAATAATTCCTCCCGATTCGAGAGTTGTTTCCCTGTTGCTAAACTTGTCCAAAGGTTTAAGATACAATGAGAAAAGGCTGTTTAAAAAGCATTTCAGCTTATCTCTTAAAAGCGAGGATGAGAATAAAGTTTCATGATAAATATAATCAGATTTAACGTCGTAAATTTTTTTGGCCTAGTGGTTTCTCATTATTATTTTTTGTTTGTGCTTTTCTTTTGCTCATCTACAAGCCCCTGCTCTGCTTCTTACAAGAGCTAAGGCAGACCACTGAGCGATCATCGGCTGTTCTTCCGGAGCAAATAACTTCAGCCTACAGTACCGAACTGGCTGGTGGTCACTCATATTCCCCTGCGCGTGACATCACTCCCTCTATGTATTTCTTTACGTGTGTCCTTCTTGCTCTCTACTATGATTTTTCCCCTACTAATACAATCAGTTGTGGTTCCCTACTGCTCCGGTAGTACTATACGTGTGTTAAGTTGTGTTTTCGGTTCCAGTACCCCAGTTTTGACGACATGTGTGATTTCCTGTTCACCACTACCTGTTGTTGATGGAAGGCAGGGGGCAGCAGGGACACATGTCCAAGGGCTCGACGACCCTCCCCAGCTGTCTGTGGAGTCAGGGGTTCTGCCTAGGAGGTGGTGGGGTTAACAGGGGCGCTGTTAGTTTCCCTCCCCAAAAAGCCACATATCCGCAAGCAAACCCTATCAAGCGACCAGTGTGCCGCCCAAAACGCACTAGCAACCCCCTAACCCCAGAATCCCAAGGCGGTGTCAGGCGACCCCGTGCCGAAGGGATGAATATGGCCTGGGGAGTGAAACAATTATGGAGGTCGTTAACGGAGCCTGTGGAGGTTCCACAGAGTGAGGGCTGCTTTCGGCAGCAAGCAGGTGGCAGTGGGTGGTACCCACACACCCCAAGTGGTGCACATGTGGTGCAAGCAGATCGGGAGTTGAGGTATTACATCGTAATACCCCTCGCACAGAGTGAGGGGGACCGAGAGTATGGGTGAACACACAAAGTAAGTCTCGCATGGTACATAAAAGTGGTCAGTAGTGTTAGAATATTTGAAGTCTGGTGGGGAGGCCTGGCAGGGGAGTGTCAGGGAGCAGATACTCTTGGCGGCACCTCAGGTAGGCGGGGACGACGGTCTCTCGCTGCGTCTGGCAGGAGTATCAGAGTTGGTAACTAACGGCACCTCAGAAATCAGGAGACATGTAAAGGTGAAGTGGTGCAAAGACCCCGTTGCAGGATGGGAGACCACCACACTGGGCTGAGGACTTCTGGGCTGAAATGTCCAATGGGTGGGTGCTGCCAGCAAAAGGTACCTAATGGTGACCTATTGGCAGTATCAGAGCCTGGGTGGAGGTGAGTGTTAGGCACGCCTGACGTGCCAGGTGTTCCACTTAAAACGATGCACACAGGAGAATTGCACTGAGTGGATAAAATGGGAGATAAGTGTACACAGCCCCCACTGAGTGAGTGACTGAATGTCAAAGCAGAGTGGTGCACAAGTGGTGCAAGCGATCAGGACTGAATGTATGGGCAGGCACTGGTCAGAACTCACATGGCATTTTATGGTCAGTGTGTGTGGCTGCTTAGGGCAGCATGATGTGAAATCCAGCTGTCAGGGACAGAATGAGTGATGTCTCACTAAGCCTGTGCAGGAATGTCGGGGGTGGGCAGATACCTCCGCAGCACCTCAGAAGTAGGGGCACGAAAAAGCTCTCACTGCGTCCCAGCAGGGGGTATCAAGCGGGGGTTGATGCTTCTGCAGCACCCTCAGAAATAGGAGAGCCAGTGAAAGGGTCTGCCTCATGGCTGAGAGTAGGGAGCGGCATAGGGAGCCACCAACCTAGGGGTCACCTCCCGGGCTTGGTAGACAAGTGAATTCCATTCTGTTGCCCAGGACAGGGTGAGCACCATGCTGAATGAGGACTGTCTATGTTGTTGAGATGGCGGCATTGGGGTACCCCTGGCAGGAGGCACCTGGTCTTCCCTTGCAGTCATTCAAACTTAGGCAGGGTGAGTGTTAAAGGTTGGCACATGTGGTGCCAGTATGTCTGTGTAGTGCAAATGTATTTGCATGGGGAGTGTCCGAAGAGTTGAGGCGCATACGTGCGCCCAGCCAGCCCGTCATGGAGGGGCGCAATGCTCCAATAGTCATCTGAAGTATTGGCAATTTGCGGGCTGGGGGAATGACTGTAGAGGTTGAGTTGGTTTTAGTGGGTCGGGAGTGGTGATCCTATCCCCACACTACCTGGGTTCGCCTCACCAGGTGTCTATTTACCGAATTTCCGTCACCAGCGTTATAAAAAAAAAAAAAAACTGATGGGCTTCTATCGATGACCGGCGGTAAGGCGAATCTAGTGGCTGGCAGGGAGAGGCGATCGGCTGAGCAGAAATCGGAGCAGTGGGCTGATGGTTTACTGCCCGTTCGCGAAAAGATTTGCCGTTGGGCCGCGAATACACTCCGATCAGGAACTGCTGCGTAACAGTAGTGCGTTAGTTGACGTACTGCCGGACCGCCGCTTAGCGGTGGTGGGGTATGATTCGACCAACACTATCAGACGATCGCTGTCGCTGCAGGGTACCGTAACAGAAGGGCCTCCGATTATCAGGACGTATTGAGTCGAGGCGGGCAAGTTGGCGTAGGTTCTTTCCCTTGATGGACAAATTCCCACGGTCTACGGGCGATCACGTGTAGCAGGTGATGCACGTGGGGCTAGAAGTCTTCCACTCGGTGCCAACGCGCACTGGAATTTACCTATAGTGGTATTGCTGTTACGAGACGACCGATAACTCCAGGATACCTCACCTGGTACCACACCTGCGTTTGATCGTGTCCTCAGCTGATTATCAGGACCGATCTAACGTTCCACATCATGCACTCGGACATGAATAGCCGTCGCAAAAACCCTAACGAGGCACAGCCCTTATAAGCGGAAGCGACCATAGAAAAAACCCAGATCTTAAGACTGAACTTTATTTCCTTAGTCGTTCCTTCGCCGTCTTTCCTTACCTGCAAGTAGAAACTATCTTTTATTCACTGTTTCCGGACTTCCTGTTTTCCGTTTCCTGTTTTCACCTTCACTCATTCCCAGAGCTGAATTGAGGGTAAAGTGTCCAATATTAGACCTCCCCAACCAATAGTGGACCCTTCCAGCCATTTTTCGTGCAAACCTGCTTCACAATGGACGACATTTTGCTACTGAAATTCCATCACTTGAGATCCTGCCTTTACAGTCCTATGATTTGATTCATGCATTACCGAGAAAATGCATGGAAAGAAGAGGTGAATGATTTTTTTACAATTCTGTAAAAATAAACACCGAAAGTGTCCATTATAGGAATATTTGGGGTTATAATAGGAAAGAAGAACGTCCCGAGGCAAAACATGAAAATCAAATAGAGGCGGTCGACTATAGAGAAGTAATTTCCTATTATATGGACCCCAGGAGAAAATCTACTATAAGGCAAGTTGAGTCCGACTTTACAATGTTAATTTCAAAGAATATCGTCCAGTATTTGAGTGTTTTTATGTATGTATCGTGAAGAAGAGATGCAGAGCTTGATATTGGGCCTCATAAATTTATATTTTCAAATATCCACTTCCTTAAGCCCAGGAAGCTAGAATTTCGCTACTAGGGGGTCCACTATTGGGCATTTTACCCTACTACCACTTATATATTTTTGAGTCGAGCATTCTCATTACCTATATCGGCCTGGCTAAATTGGTAGCTAACGCTACTTTTTGAAACGACGGATTCAAATCGGATCTTCTCATTTCAGCATTAGCTGCTCTGTAATGGGTCCCGACTTCAGATTTATATCTATACGGCTTTGAAGAGTCGATGAATAGATGATCTTCGTGGGCACGTTGTACTTCGCGGCATTTCTGCGAAATTACATTAATAATTTCGACTGTAGTTTTAATGATTCGGAGATGGCTTTTCAGTCTTGACAAAAATCAAACACTGTTATATAGTCTTGTTCCAACGTTTCGGTCCGTTTGGGACCCTTCCTCAAGGACTCAATTCTTACAAGTTTATCTCAACTTATGGTTCTGCTGAATATTGATTGTCATGAGGTCAGGATTTTCCCACATAAGCGAGAACGGATTGAGCACCGCGTTTATGGTAAAACTCTTTCCGTTTATCGTTCGTTGGAATTCAGTGCCTGGCGCAAGATCGATCATTATTACTTTTCGGTCTCTGTTCGCCTTATATTGGGCAAACGCATTCATTTAAAGAAGGCATCATCTTATACCAGGCAAACGCTTTCATTTGAAGAAGGCATTATCTTTTTTTTTTGCGTTATACCCGGCAGACACTTTTCCAAAGATGGCATTATGTCTTCTCTTTTCGCCTTCTATCGGGCAGACGCGTTGTTTGAAGGAAGACACTATCTCCTCCCTTACTCCATTACGTAAAGTTACACTTTCCCTGGTAATAATGAGTAAGGGTATGCGATAAGACACTTTTTTCTTAACGAAACGAAACGACATGAGAAATTTAAAATGTCGTTTGTTGATTCGAAACAGGAAACATAAATCAAGGAGTCCATTTAATTTGAAATTTTACGAAACGAAAGCAGAAATTTTATTTTTCCGCGGAATTTTACCTGAATTCGATTTTTACATTTTACAAAATTGGTTACACACGCAAGCAAGATATTTTACATTTGTTCTGAACAACTACTCAGTCTTGCAATTCTTATTACAACGAGTTTTTTATTTATCGGACGTTTCGACACAGGGATTATGACATCTTTTCAAGGGGAAATGTTTTTATTGTTTGTCGTCGTATGTTTAGTCTAAAGAAACTTGCACCGTATATTTGTCCTAATTGTCCGTACATTTTTTTCTCAATTTTTCCATAAAAATGTAAGGTATTTTGGTCATAACTTCTGAGCCCATAGTGCGATCGGACCAATTTTCAATAGGAAACAATGATAGAGTATTCTGCGTTGCCCAATCTGTTGCGAGTAAATCCAAGTTAAGGATAAGTACCTGAAAAAATGAGTGTAATTTTGTTTGGGTGGGTGCGCTGAGCCAGACACACACACACTCTGGCACACACACATACACACACTGGGAAGCTAGAACACCGGCTGGGTACTCTTCAAAACCAGGGAGGAAAGGGACCTGGAAAGGTCCACCACCCGGGAAAGACAAATGGTGGTATGGAGGTTGCAACGGCAGGCTGAGAGCTCTCAGCCGCACTAGACCAGGGAAATAGAGGGGAGTTACAGCTCCTGACCCTGGTCACAGAACAAGAGGAAACCGAAGACGTCAAGGGCCGAAGAAGGCTCCAGGTAAGCGAATGGAGGGCAGTAGCAAGAAGTCGCCAATAATCGTTCCAGGGGCGATGCCCTGATCATCAAACGGACGAAGGCTAAGTACTGGAGCTGTCTTGAAGGGCGATGAGAGAATGACGCTCAAGCTCAGTGAAGACTCGGCGCCGGCGAGATGATCCTCGAGCTGAAGCGAGGCGTCTCGCAGAAAAGGGCGCCATACCTACAAAAAGTTGGCGGAGGAAGTTCCCTAGGCGAGACTGGTCAAGGTGAGGGCACTCACGACGGAGGTGTGAATCTAAGGAAGTTGAAGACCTGGACGAGATCACCCGGTCAAGTCACGAAGAGCTCAGCTGATGAAAGGTCCGGCAGGAACGCAGGTAGCGATTTCGTCTGGCTATCTGCAGCGGTCCAAAGTAGTCAGTTAGGAGCGTCCAGGTGGGATGGTCGAAAGTGTGCCCTGTGAGCATATACGATAGCAACTCAAGAAATTTGCATCAACGGTGCCTGGAACCGGGGCACAAGCAATGGACGGAAAAGGCCCAGACAGAAGCAATCTCTGGGTCGACGATGCGTGATTTTAGGGACGTAAGGGCACAATGCTGCACGAACCCTCTCAAATGTTTGATTTGTTCCAGCAAAGGCTGTGAACAGCAAACAGCCCATGGGGGGTACGATGTGCCTGGCGTTTTAAGCGGTGATGCAAAAATCACAGTGGCAGGTAACGCAGCTGGGCTTGCTCGTGGCCCTTGCCTGATGTTGGTGATGCGCAGGTTTAGAGGAAAATGGCGGAACACGTGTTGTTCGTGTTGCTCCACGTTTTCGGTAAGAATGCGTGCACCACATAGCTTGCACACATGTGGTCTGGACACTCACCCCGGACAACCTGTAGTTCGGAGGATGTGTAAAGATGGCAAGTTAAGCTGGAACGCCGTTTCCCATCGGTCAGTCTGCCCAACCAAGTCTCGGAGCTACGTTGCTAGAAGGTGGCGCGTGGACCAAGGATGGCTAGTGTCAGGCGCAAATATTGCCAGAGGTGGTCTGCAAGGGACTCAGAGTCTTTGATACCCAGTCGTGCAGAGGAATCAGGTGGCAAAGTAGGCCCTTTCCACCTTTCTTGAGATAGGGCGTGGTAAAGCCACCTGGTGTTAAAGCCCGGCAATGCGCTGGCACGATACCATGGTAAACATTCCTTCTAAAAAAGCGAGTCTCGATGTTGAAACGGTGATAATTGCAAGGACACGCAGCTAATCTCGAGGGTGCGTTGTGCACTGGCCCTCCCTTTGAAGCATTACTTTCTGGCATGATGTATCGAAGGACTACTTGGGCTTATGGCAATGGAAACGGTTTAGCGGGTCGGGGATGTAGTCCCTGTCTCCCTCGTTTGCTGTTGAGGTGGTCCCTAACCCCGCACCTCTCTCCTGGACAAACCCAGGATGTCTGTTGAGCAGTGATTCCTCCATTGCTTTAGGGGAAAAAACACAAACACACACACACACACACACACACACACACACACACACACACACACACACACACACACACACACACACACACACACACACACACACACACACACACACAGCTACACACACACACACACACACACATGCACACACACTGGGCGGGTTCTGAGCCTGAGGATTTGGCAAGGGGTCCCTCGTCAAGGCTGGGGGCAGGCGTAGGCTACCCGCGATCGGCAAGTCCCTCTGTGTGCTGGGCGAATAGGTCCCCATATCGCAGAAAGGTTCAATTTGGGTGCACGGGCACTCCATCATTACCTTGATAACTCAGTCGTGCAGAGGGAAGCAGTGGCGCGAAGTCGACCCTGCCCACCTTCCGAGGAGACATAGGGCGCGTAAAGGCGGCCACCTGGAAAGCCGGGGCAATGCGCTGACACAGATACCATGGTGTTCTTCTAAAAAAGCGAGTCACGATGTCTTTACGATGCTGCAAGGATAAACACGTAGTTAACCTTCGACGGGTGCGGTCATGCAACTGACCCCTTTGAAGCATTACTTTCTGGTTGTACCAATGAAGGGATGATGGGCTGGCGGCAATGGAAGGATGGTTTAGCTGGTCGGGGATGCAAGTCCTGCCTCCCTCATTGGAGGTGGCCCCTAACCCAGCACTTCCTGGTCAACCCAGGATGTCTGTTGAGCAGATTCCTCCATTGTTTAGGAAGAACAAACAACACACACACACACACACACACACACACACACACACACACACACACACACACACACACACACACGCACACACACACAAACACACACACACACATTACACATCACTCCATTCGTCGAACTATAGTTTGAAAGTTCTAAATTTGTTTCGAAGTTCCGCGGAATTCCGTTAAATTTTGTTAAAAACTTTTTTTTTCTAGTGAAAATTTTGAAAATTTACGAGGACATAGGAGGAACGAAACGAAATCTAGAAATCAGATTTCGCCATGCTCAAATTCCATGAATTTCCTATGCAGAATTTCGTTTCGAACCACCTGAAACGAAATTTTTCGAAATACCGCATATGCCGCATATGACGTATAGCAACAGTTCAAGTTCATTAGATAAAAATCAGAAATGTTGTTCGAAAAAAATTGTATTGCGCTTCTCTGAGTAACTCATATTCTTTGCAAAATTAGTTATTTGACGGCATTTAACCTCTCTTTCCCTACGACTTTTTCAAAGATTTCAATAGGAAGGAATCATCATGCGAAAAATGCTAGAACAAAAGTTATTTAGCATAGCTTAAATTAGTGGAAAATGAAAATAGTAGTTTGTGCAACAAGTTGCAAAAAGATGATTTTTTCAGCACGAGTTGTACGTGCTACGAGTGCTGAAATAATCGAGTTTTGCAACGAGTTGCACACGCAATTTTTTTCAATGACGATAAAGGTTTGATAAATCTGTACCAAAATTGTAGTCTAATTTACTCCACATGATCATTCTTGGCAATAAATTATGTTGCTGTAGAGAACAATCAGATTCCATGTTAAAGTGAAGTGAAGTGAAGTTCGACAAGCCGTGAAGCAGTATATGTATTAACTATTTAATTTATTACGGGGCGCGTAGAATACACTATTGAAGCATTCTACCTAAGCTTAATTCAGCGAAATGTAGTCATGTAAACTACTGTTCTGATGTTGGTTTTTCATTATAGCAACCCAAATGAGTGTTATACTGAATATTATAAACGCATTTGAGTTGCATAATGTTCATTAAAGCACCCATTTCGTTGGTATGGAAAAGTAGGCCGTTTTATCACTCAAAGACGAACTGTAAACCAGGTATTATGATCAGGAATTGCAAAAAAAAAGTTTTTGATTGTAAATCAATAGTGACTTGATTGTTTTCAATAGTTTCAGTATTTTTAATCAAAATTGATTTTCAATATTTGCAGTCTTATGAAACCATAAAGTTGTGCCAAATACTACTCTTTGTTGTTGAAATAATTCGATGAATGGTGGAAGGCGCAAAATTGGATGGAGCTCTACGGCTACCATGGGAAGCTAAGGGTTAACGGAATCTGTGAGAGATGAAAATTGTGATTGAAAACTACTGTTTCCAAATGTTTTCGAGGTAATGGCCTTTCGATGTAATGGATTTCTAGGTAGTGTCCCATATACTGGGTAGTAGCCTTATCTAAAGGGCATAGTTGGAAGAGTACCAAAGAAGACTTAATATGGTTTAAGCCAGTAACTTAGGGTATCTAATGAGAAATATAAGTGGAAATGTTTGTACGACAATTACCCGAAAACCAACTCCCCTAATGCAATTTCCCCGAATAAAACATTTCTCCGAATGAAACTTTTTTTTTCAAAAATAAATCATCTCTTACAAACACATTTTTCTGCGATCTACTATATGCGTCCGAAAAGAGCAGCATTCAAAAATACGTTCAAGAGTGTCTTCATGGAGAAAATCAGCTAAAGATCCTTCGATAGTATTTTTTTTATTCCTTTCTTTATTTGGTAGACACTCTGTGTTACTTAACCGCTACTGTGCCGAGATCTACTGTGCATTCTGCTGCCAGAATCCACACAGAATCTATTTTTTAGATTTTCCATTATCATTGTTGTTGTCGTTGCCTGTCCATCTGATCGTGAGTCCATTGTGTCCGTTTGTCCATGTCGTCTACCCAATGATCGTTGCATTGTTCGGTTGCCATTTATCCGGGTAACGTTGGAGGAATGCCTGAGAAGAACAAGTTGTCAGTCGTCATCAGGCAGCCGTGACGGTAAGGCGCGTACCCCAAACGCCACCGTATGGGCTGCGGATCTGGCGACTGACGAGGGTTTGGCTGGGAATCGAACCCATGACCATTCGCTTGTAAGGCGAACGTGCAGCCAACTACGCTACGGGACCCCCTGTTCGATAGTATTTGATGTTCTTGATTTTTTGGGATATCAAACTACAGTATTTTTTTAATTTATTTTGTTAAGAAAATTATTTTGCGCTTTTTAGTGGAATGTCTTCACTTGTCATAAGACGAGTTTGTTCAATCCCATTGAATTCCACCACTCAATTGTATCTTGACAGATACGTATTTCGACCTCAACAGTAAGGCCGTCTTCAGTGTCTCGTACTTGACTCGACTTCGAGTCTATATTTAAAATTAATCCACAATACTAATATAAGAATGATTGATGGCATAGCATCATTTGAAGTTTTTTCCCATAACTTATGAAATCATGAAGTTTGATGTGTCGCATGATGGTATTCGCCTGTTTCCGTAAAGTGACCCCGTAAGGGATCGTACACATATTAAGTAAGCACTTATGGGGGGAGGGGGGGTCGGTCAATATCTTACGCTCCATATAAATAAAAAATCATTTGAAGGAAAAAAAATCTTACATGAGGGGAGGGTGGGTTGAAAAACTCAGATAATTGCTTACGTAATAAGTGTACGACCCCTAACAGGTTCCGGCGGATAGTCCGGAACAGGGTTGTTAATCGTTAATCTATCGTTATCGCCGATAAAGTTGATTGTGATCAACGTTATCGGTTGCTACGATAACGATGAATCAAGTGAACTATTATAATCAGAGTTCGATAATTTAACGTAAGTTAACTCGATAATTTTGCGATAATGGGGTTACTAGATTACGCGTATGAAGTTGGTGTAAAATTTTGACAGAAGCCGAGAATGAAACAAATTGTTTGCAGCTGGTTGATTTTGATTGAAGCGGGGCACTCTAAAATTATAGCTTAATGCTTGCTACTCTACGAAACGATGAGAAGTGAGGCGCTCTGTTGATGGCTTAGTGTTTTTTTTTCACTGTGCAGCATATATGTTCCAATAAGAAGACCGCGGAAATTTGCAGTACCCAGGCGGACTTAATTCTCTGAGACAGTGACACTTAAATATAAGTACGCTTTTAATGAGAGGCTAATCGTTATCGTATAAGCAAGAATATTCACATGGAATCGGAACCCCTCGGCAATATATTGGGATTCAAGTACTACAAATTTATTTGATGCAACGATCTGTTGCATCACATTCCAGGCAGCACCAGTACCGAGTAAACATTCTCTCAACAGATTGGTGGACTAACCTCGTCACCTATTCAATATGATTTGGTTAGACTAAGCAGTTTAGTCTGTGAGTCATTGAATATTCATATAACTAGGTGCTCCGGATCTTCAAAACAGAAGTTTTGTTAATCATGCTAGATTAAACATAAGTATAGGTAGACATTAAAATGTTCTCAGATTCTCTATACTATGAACATCAGTGACTCTGTAAGAACTTCAATGATTGAATAAAAATGTTTCGGTCAATTCGGTGACCTCCTTGAATCCCAATTTAATTCCAGGATTTAAAGGCGTTCCTGAATATTGTAAGACGATACAATATTTTTTAAATAGATATTCCAAATCCAACTTGTGAATATTTGTACTTTGAACTAAAGTACATGTTACAGTTAACTGGATAATTATCGATAAATCAACAAATACTCGATAACGATAACGTTAATTCAACGCTCACTTTATCGTCAACGAAGCATTATCGTAAAAGCGTTATCGTTATCGAAGTTGGCGTTAAATTAACGACGATTATTTATCGATTAACAACCCTGGTCCGGAATACAGGTTCTTGATCAAATTTGGCATAGTTTATGCGTCGTTTCCAATCAAAATAACTAAAATAATCATTTCCGAAGTATGCGTTCTGAATTTTTTTCGAAAGCTAACTTCCATTGTAAGTCCCTTGCCATCAAGTCCCTGAAATCTGAATAAATTCCGCTTTTTTAGTGAAAGTTGCGTGTACCCATGGTGTCTTTAAAAATGGACTCAGTTGAACGAAATGAGGCGGTGTCTGATCTGTGTGTGCTTGTGTATAAAATATTTTTCCGTTCTTTCAAGTGATTTGTTTATTCTCGAGTTAAACACATTTTTGTTAATGTATATACATTATTGCTAATGACCTGTGAACATTATTGGAATTTGATATTTGGTAAAATTTTTGAATATATTTTACTTCAAAGTGATTTATCAAGTGAAGCATACTCAAATATTTTATCACTGATTGGAACAAGGTGCGATTTGCCATACTCGGATACATCTTCGACTTCTTCTTCAAAAACTCTACATTTCAACTATAATTCAGCCTGCCTTTCTAACTTAGTGTCTCATTAGCATTTCCTCAGTCTCAGTTTCCTAGTTGAAAGCTTATCCCCCCACTGCATAAGTATATATTTTATGTTGGAATAAAAACAAAAGAATCACTATGTCCAGGTAGATGAGAATGTTTCCCAACCGAAAACATCATAGACTGTACGAGAATCGAACTCGCCATCTTGGATTGGAAATCTTACGCCTTTGCTCGCGAGGCTAACTGGGGCCCCTCATATACAAAAGCACCCATATACAAAGCTTGCACCAATGCGTTTACTCAAAGGTTGTATTATTTATACAAAGTGATAACTGATTAATTATCCATTTATCTCACAAGTGTCTGCTCGATTATTCAAAACAACATTTTGTTATTCTTTTTTAACTACCATGGTTTGGGGCTGGGTTGGTCGACGATTATGGGAACAAAACACGCTTATCAATATAACCGGGATGACGTCGCCGTTTCCCAACGGACTCTTCTTGTTTATTGCATCTGCACGTTGAAGTTCTTCCATCTGTGAGAAGCTGATTCCAATATTTAGGATAGCTATTTTTATGATAATTTTCGGTGTGTCATCTTCAGGGTGGGGCTCTGCGTAGCCGTGAGACAGGGATTGGAGCTAAAATTCTAAACCAGATTATTTTTGCCAAAACTAAGTTCCTCAGTGTTCGCAGCGAAATGCCCTGATTCAGTTTACCATTTTATCACCAAATGCGACATTAATCTTTTTTTCAAAATTCCAGTCCTCAAAAGATATTCGGACATTGATTTTTACTTACTTCCCATAGAACCGCACCAAGCTAAGGTGCTAATGGCCTCTGCTCGTTGATCAATATTCCAAAAAAAAGGAAGATCAATTAATTACGTAACGTAAAAATTCACGACTTACAATCCCTCTCTCTCACATGTCACACTTTTTGTAAGAAGCATCACAACATTTTGTATGGATCGTAGCACTAAGCTCATTCCCGTTTCGTAATTTATTGGCTTTCCCAAAAGAGTCGCTGTCGGTTTGTTGCCTCTGATGTTCTGAACCCAGAACGTTTAATCCTACACAAATATTCGCTTGAATGCATTTTTCAAGTGCGGTAAAAAATTTATCATCATTTGCGATGAACAAGTTCTCTGACTTCTTCCAATACACTCAATTGGCCGACGTAACCGATCGGGGACCATATCAGGGGTACCCTTGGATATCTCATCTCCAAGACCACCGCTCATCTTCTTGGGGCCAGGTGGACACACACATTTGTTTTGGGAAGGGTTTAGCATCTAATGTGCTAAAGTTGCCACATAAGTATACATCTTCTCTATATAAAAGCTGGCGCAAGCTCGCAAATCGTTTTATTATTCTACCGCGGTCATAAGTTCAGAGGTGTCCTCTCGAGCGCGCTTAACGAGTGGCGATTTCAGCAGCATTAGACGGGAGCATACACGCGCTTCAACATCAACAGGCGATCGGTGGCTGTTATTAAGGAATCGGAATTCGAATAGATAAACAGTGGCGAGCGGTGGACACTAATTGGAAAAGTGCTTCTAACGAGTGTAACCACAGATCAAGTGATTGTGACCAAGTGAATAAGCAGTTTGGCAAACAAGTTTTTTTTCGCAAATATGAAGTTCTTGGTGAGTTGCAGAATGGCTCGAATTGGGCAGATACCAAAAGTTGTGCAACGTTTCAATATCTTATCAAAAGTTCTTGGATAAAAATGGATATCATGGAAACATGATAAATTGAACTGTTTCTCAATGAATATGATGGAATATACACTTCATCTATTATATTATACAGGTGAAATTATCAAATGAGGGGGTTAGTAGCAAATGAGTATAAGCGAGAAAAAGTTAGTATCAAAAAAATAATGAGCTGGAACATTTTTCAAAATTCAGTCGTTTGGAAGAAATAATTGTATAAATTATTATAAAATGAAGCAATTTATATAAAATTTTAAAAATACATCAATATTCCGCTAATTTTTAAGGCCGATACATAAAAAAAGTCCCTTTTTCGGATTTTGTTTGCCAAAAACTAATAAATTGAGGGACAACAATAAAATTTCCGGAAAATTTTGAGGATTTTCAAAAAAAAATCGTTAACAAATGCGATCAGTTTATTTTTTATTATCTTCCCTTTGACCTTTTGGATATCTGTAGGACATAATTTTTATTAAATATTTGTAATGGCCGAAATTTATTTTAAACTCCGTAGATTGCGATTTTTTGTGTTAATATATTGCCTAAAGCTCTAATACAAATAGTTTTTTTGCAATATATGCCTCAAATTTTGGCAAAGGTCACTTACACCCTTTTGCCTTCAAACTTTTTAAATGATTGTTTTATTTCTTCTCTTTTAATAGTCACATTATAAGTGGACGTTCTCAATCCAGAAATGGGGAGTAAAATTCTAGGAAGTGAAATACATTCAATACAAGCTAATTTATAACTACGCGTAGAAGCGTGTGCATCTTGAATCGGCAGAATTTATGACTTACTACTCTTACTCTTAAACTTTGGCTTGGCGAGATGGACCATGATTGGTCCCAGCCGTCTGTCAAAACAGACATCACAAAGTTAAACTTTGGCTTTTCAACTTTTGTGGAGTTTGTAGCCTGTGGATAGCAGCGACAGTCGATACGATTCAGATGCGTTATGTCATTCCTCCTGGTATCAATATTTGTTTTTCGTTTCAAGATCCTGCGTTTAAGAGCATTTACTGCTAGTGTCTTACATAACCAATTTTGTTGTTCTATTTTTCGCACACAGTAGTACCATGCTGATTGCAGCGGTGTATAGCAAACCGATTACAACTTTTCATTTATTACCACTTAACTATAGCCGAAGATTGTTGCTGCTGTTTCCGTTGTTCTCATTCTCGAACATGTTTGATATGTAACTGTTAAAACGTATAGATCTGTTGTGGTCATTTAGCTCCCAGCAAAGATGTTTCTCCAGTGATGGAAACTCAGGTTTTTTTTCTCGCGGTTGGAATTTATAAATTTCTTGGTTAACCCAAACTTTCACAGCTTTTCAAATTCTACTCGAATTTTCTTTGATTTTTTGTGGATTTTTTTGTCAGTTCAACCCATTGTTTTATTAAAGCTAATAGTTTTAATCGACTAAAATTAAAAACTCACTTTAATCCGCTGGATATAAGCTCAAAACAAACGGTCCATGGAGCTTATAAGAGTGTCAAAGATTTAACGCAAATATGCCTAATGATCATATTCATGATGGACATTTGGTATAATCTCGTTTGGCATAATGGTCATTTGGCACAATAGCTATGTAATCACCAATTTTGGAAGTAATGCAAAATGTTTTTAATTCTTCATAACTATTGTCGGTTTTACATCATTAAAGAGTCTAGATAAAAACAGTGCTCGAAGACATTGGTGGTCTGTACGAAATTTCTATTAAATCTGACTTTTCCAATTAGCATGTTTTTGGCTTTAGGTCAGAAATAAGATCGCAATTGACATCTTACAGAAGACGAAAACTCAAATAGCAAAAAAAAAAAACATCAGCATCAGCATAAAAAACTATTTGTATACACAAAAAAGGCAATCAAATTCAAAGAAGCAGATTCTGCAGGAGACATAAGCATGGTTTTGAAAGTACACTTTATAAGTATAAGTAAAAAAATATACGCTTCCTTCTTCAAAGGATGCATTTTCCCATTTTCCATACATATGGCAAAGGCAGATATGATTCCTTCTCTGAACGTGTGACGTTACACGTTACAGTTGGAATAAGACGTTACAGTTGGAATAATTTCCTGAAAAATCCATCGCCCAGTTACTTTATCACCATCTCGCGAGCATGTGGCCCGAATTGTTGTTTAGTACGACAATATCAACAGAAAGCGCTATTGTGAGATATCAAATCTGAAGGTAAACGATGCGCATGCCGCTAGGTGTGAAGCGAGTAATCAGTATTATTTAAAGCGACCGTTTAGAATATGGACGATGGGAATTTCATCAGTGTTACGTCTGTTTGTCTGTGGTATGCATATGTCCGACAAAAGGCAAAACATGAAACATGAGTTTCCTTTATTCAATACAGGCATCTGCTTGTTTTAAATCACTTCTTTGAGGATGTACTTGCGCGGTAGAAGGCAAAAGAGAAGACAAATCTTTCTTTCAGGAATCTTCTCGGTTTATCGCCAAGAAGGATATGAAACCCTTAATAATTAAAGGTTTCACATCCTTCTGGCGATAAACCGAGAGGATTCCCGAATTGAAAGAAAAAAATATTCAAAGGATACATTTGCCAGCCAAAAAACTAGAGACAATATGATATCTTATTTCAATTCAGGCTTTTGCTCGGTTCAAGGAAAGGGCTGATACAATCCCTTTTTATATAGGAAACATATGCCCGGCAGCATGTTAAAGAGGATATGACTGTTTCCTTCAATTCAGTCATTTGGTTTCGAGGCTCGGTTTAAGGCAAGGGGGAGGGGGGGGGGAAGGTTATGATCCCTTTTTTGAGGGATGCATTTGCCCGACAAAAGGCAAGAGAGGATATTATTCCTCTTTCTTTTCGGGCATTCGATCGATTCAAGGTAAGGGTGGATGTGATCTTCTCTTTCAAGCAATACATTTGCCGGCAGCTTCTTCTTTTAAACCAGACATCTGCTCGGTTGAAGGCAAGGGGAGATATGGTGCATTTACCCAGCAGAAGGCAAAAGAGGATTCTTTTAATTCGGGCATTTATTCGGTTTGAAGAAAGAACAGATATGATCCCTTCTTTGAGGAATGGACTTGCCTGGCATAAGGGGCCGTACAATAATTACGTAAGCAATTTTTCTGGGTTTTCAAGCCCCCTCCCTCCATAAACTAATAATTTTTTATTTATATGAAACGTAAGAACGTAAACGTAAGGGTTGACCCCCTCATCGCATAAGTGCTTACATAATTAGTGTACGACACCTAAGGCAATGGATACTTTTTTACTTCTGGGATTTGCTCGGTTTAAGGCAAGGGCAGAAATGATCCCTTCCTTCCAAGAATGCATTTGCCCAGGCAGAAGAAGATATCATACATTTGCTCCATTTGAGACACACGAATTCGATTGGTTCATTTAATTCAAAATGGTTCATTTGCCCGGCAGGAGGTAAATCTTTTCTTCCATTCTTCATTTTAAAGCATGTATCTTTCTTAAGAAAACAACATGTGGCCCAAAAGAAGATGAAGAGTATCTTAGTATTATATACTAATATACTAAGCTCAACAAATAGAAGTGATGTTTGTTAAAGAGCGTGGCAATGTTATTCGTTAAAAAAAAAACACTTTCCATGACAAATATTTTCCTAGTAAAAAGGAAAAATGCGCAATGGGAAAGTTTTCTTGCATACCCTTATATGGAAAATAAAATTAGCCAGTAATGCCATTAATTCAAAGGCGTGTCAGCATTTGAAATGTTACCATTTTTACAAGAACCTACTTTATTCTACATAGCCCATATGACAGAAAAAACGTAACGGAATGGCTTCGCGCGCTTAGTTTCATAGGGGCGTACCTGTATAGATCGATTTCTCTTCGTCGATGTTTTCTTTTTAATATTGTACCGAAATTCGCTAGTTTGTCGATGATGGTTTGTCGTGATAAAGGATGATTGTATCTTGCACCAGAATCAATAATCAAGGTTGTAACTTTTGAAACAATTCTCGCACTTAGTAGGGCGTAACACTCATAAGGGCGTAACTGTATTGATCAATTTCTCCTAATCGATTTTATATTTTGTTATTAACTCAATTGTTTCAAAAGCTACAACCGTGATTATTGATTCTTATGCAAGATACAATAATCCTTTATCACTTCAGACCATTAAATCATCGACAAACTAGCGCAAAACGGTATAATAATAAAAAGAAAATATCGACGAAGATAAATCGATCTATACAGTTACACCCCTATGAAACTAAGCGCGAGAATTGAGTTATAAACAAAATATTAAATCGATTAAGAGAAATCGATCAACACAGGTACGCCGCTATGAAACTTAGCGCGAGATTTATCAACCACACAGCTCTAATAGCAATTATGCCAAATGACCATTATGCCAAACGACATAATATCAAGGTACAATCATTCACATGCTAGGGGAGAACAGTGCAAAACGTACCCACGGGACAAAATGGCCTCAGTTATAAATTCGCTCATATAATCTTTCGTAGGACATTCCTGAACGAATGTTTCCATTACAATTCAATATAAGTGATCCATTATCGAGCTGCGATAGAAAAAAATGAGCGAAATCTCTTTATTTAAAATAAAATTTTACGATTTGCGATACTTTCACCATTTTTGTTCAGTTCGTTACACAAAACAAACAACCACCATAATTTCACATGCAAATGAGTCATTTTACACCGCGTTAGAAAGTTACAAAAACTGTGTTGTTTTGGACTGTTCTCCCCTACTTGGTGGCGCGAAAGTTTACAGTGAATGAAAGAAATCACGGGATGGAAGGATCAACGGAATGAAATCAATTTACAGTCACCTCAAAATTGAGCGTACAGCAAGGATTAGATGAATATATTCGAAAATTTCAAAGGAAATTTAATTGATTTAATAACAACCGAGCCGTTTTTAATGCATTTTAATATTCATCCCTTCCTTAAATGTATGCGCACATAAAATGGATGAAATTTTTTCTCTAAAGTTCATTTATTTGAAAATAATTTCAAATGTTTTTCTATAAAATGTCTTATTATAAAAGCGATTAATGTCATTTAATGTTATTTTTTCATGATTATATTCATAATAATAAATATCTGCTACTTAAACATTCAATGTTTTTGAATGAAACCATATTTTGGTCAAATGGCGAACAATTAAGATGTATAAACAATGCTATTCAACAATTCAATGCTGCTGGCAAAATAGATGCTTTAAGATATGGATTTCACCGGCATCGGGTCTTATATATGATAGATAATCGAAATCGAGCAAGACATATGATAAATTTAAGCAAAATCAGTCGATAAATGATGAAAACAGATGTAAACATACAGAGAAAACGACAAATGTTGGGAATGGTATATTTTAAATTGAGAATAAGTTTATTTAAAAGTGGATGAATTGGTAGCTTATAAGCTCAGGACACTCATTAATAATAATATTAATAAAAGAGCAGCACACGGATACATTATAAGATGTCATTTTATATTTGAAGACTCAGGAACTGTAGGGACAAATTTGGTTGAATCATTTAAATTCACCAAGATATCATTAAATAAGCTGCCGAACTCTTAAAAAGTTTATTTTACTCGCCACATGGAAATCATCCAATTGTATCCCTTATGGTAACAGATCGTGGAGTTTAATCCAAAATTAATTATGAAATTACGATTTTAAGCTATATTTTCAATATTCAATCAGAAGTGCTCTACGGGGTTGAAGAGCTGGTTTTATGTTCGGTACCTTAAGTACAAGAAAATAGGAAGGAATTTCCAAGGAAAATTAAATTGGATTTTTATTGGAAATTGTTAGGAATTTCCATGAGAAACAGTTATGGGATTTTTCATGAAAAAATTTGAGGAATGTCCGTGGAAAATCATGAAGAGAGAGGAACTTCCATGAGAATTGTATAGAATTTCTAGTGAAATTTCTAGAGCAATTTCTATAAGAACATTTGACGGATTTCGATTAGCAAACTGCTAGTAAGATTGTGACGAATTTCAATGGGGAATTTTAATGAATTTTTATGAGAATTTTAAGGAATATCCATAAGAAACTGTTGGAAATATAAACAATAAATTGTTAAAAGCTTCATAGGGCAATTCGAAGAAGTTTCCATGGCTAATTGTGAACGAAAATTCAATAAAAAACTGTTAGGAAACTTCATGAATTTTTTTTAAGAACATCAATGAGAAATTGTAACAAATTTCCAAAAGGAATTGCAAGGAATTACTATGAGAAACTGTTAGCGTTTCTCATGGGAAACTGTAAGGGGTTTGCATGGGAAATCGTGAGGAATTTCCATAAGAAATTGTAAGAAATTTCAATTGGAAATTTTAACGAATGTCCATTGAAAATTGAAAGATATTTCAACGGAAATTCCAAGGAAGTTTCACAAGACATTTTTTTTTAAATTTCCATTGGAAATAGCAAGACATTTAAAAGGTGAATCGTAAGGAATTTGAAGTGCCTCCAGGAATTCCTCCGAAAGTGCTTCCAAGAATTTCTCCGGAAGTTCCTCCGAAAATTCTTCCAGAAGTTCCTCCAAGAATTATTCTGGAAATTCCTCCAGGAATTCCTCCCGAAGTTCCTCCAGGAGTTCCGCCCGAAGATCATCCAGGAAATTCCTCCAGGAATTCCCCCAGAAATTCCTCCAGGAATTCCCCCGGAAGTTCCTCCAAAAATACCTAAAAATGTCCTTCAAGATTCTACAGAGAATCCTCCAGAAATTTGTTCAGGAAATTCGTCGGAAGTTTCTACAAAACCCTCCGGTAATTCCTCCAGGAATTCCTCTGGAAGTTCCTTAAGGCATCGCCCGGAGTTCTTTTAAGAATTCCTCCAGAAGTTCCTCAAAGAATTATTCCAGAAGTTTCTCCAGGAATACCTCCGGAAGTGCTTACACAAAAATCATCCGTAAGTTCACCCAGGAGCTCCCCCTAAAAATGCTCCAGGATTTCCCCTGGAAGATCCTCCATGAATTCACCCGTAAGTTCCTCCAGGAATTCTCAAGAAATTCCTTAAAACTTCCTTAGGGTGTTTCTATAGGGGATCCTTCGAAAAATTCTACAGGAATTCTTTCGCAAGTTTCTACAAAAAAGTTCCTTTGGAAAAAAATCCTCCAGAAGTTCCTCCAGGAATTCCTCTGGAAGTTCCTCCAGGAATTCCTCTGGAAGTTCCTCCAGGAATTCTTCTGGAAATTCTCCAGGAATTCCTCCGGAAGTTCCTCCAGGAATTCCTCCGGAAATTCCTCCAGGAATTCCTCCGGAAGTTCCTCCAGGAATTCATTCAGAAGTTCTTCCAGGCATTCCTGAAAAAGTTCCTCCAGGAATTCCTGAGGAAAGATCCTCCCGAAATTCCTCTGGAAGTTCCTCCAGAAATTCCTTTGAAAATTCCTCCAGAGATTCCTCTGAAAGTACCTCCAGGAATTCCTTCGGAAGTTTCTACAGGAATTCCCCTCCGGATGTTTCTATAGGGAATCCTCCAGGGAACTTCCTTTGAAAATTTTCCAGAAATTCCTCAAGGTTTCTCCAGAAAATCCTAAAGGACCTTTCGGAAGAAATATTAAAAGAACTTCCGGAGGAATTCCTGAAGGAACTTCCCTGGGAATTTCTGGAGAAACATCCGAAGGAACTCCTGGAGGAACCTCCTGGAGAATTTAATGAAGGAACTTTCGGAGAAACTCCTGAAGGAACTTCCGGAGAAATTCCTGGAGGAATTTGCGGAGGATCATGTAGATTATTTCTGAAGAATTCCTGAGTAACTTTTGGAGGAATTCCTGAAGTAACTTCCGGAGGAACTTTCGGAGGAATTCTGAAAACTCCCGGAGGAATTTCTGAAGGAACCCCTGAAGGAATTTCTGAAGGTACTCCTGAAGGAATTTCTGAAGGAACTCCCGAGGAATTCCTGGATGAATTTCCGAGGAATTTCTTAGGAATTTCCGAGGAATTCTTGAGGAACTTCCGAGGAATTCCTTGAGGAACTTTCGGAGGAATTCCTGGAGGAACTCCTGAGGAATTCCTGGAGCAACTTCCGGAGGAATTCCTGGAGCCAACTTCCGGAGGAATTCCTGGAGCAACTTCCGGAGGAATTCCTGAAGGAACTTCCGGAGGAATTCCTGAAGGAACTTCCGGAGGAATTCCTGGAGGAACTTCCGGACGAATTCCTGGAGGAAATGCTGGAGGAATTCCTGGAGGAACTTCCGGAGGAAATCCTGAAAGATTTTCCGGAGAATTTCCTGAAGGTATTTCTGGAGGAATTCCTGAAGGAACTTCCGAAGCAATTCCTGGAGGAACTTCCGAAGCAATTCCTGGAGAAACTTCCGGATGATTTCCAAGAGGAATTTTCAGAGCATTTTCCGAATGTTTGTTTGTAGAAATTTCCAAAAGAATTCCTGTAGAAATTTATGGAGGATTCTCTGTAGAAATTCGAAAGAAATTTATGAGGAATTTCTAGAAGAACTTCCGGATTAATTTCTGGAGGAATTTCCGGAGGAATCCCTGGAGGAACTTCCGAAAATTTCTGTAGGATTCTTTATATAAACTTCCGAAGTTATTGTTTGTGAAATTTCGGGGGGAATTCCTGGAGAAACTTCGTGGGGCGGTGGGAGGGGGGGGTTGTCTGCTGGAGATACTGCCGGAGGAAATGTGAAGAATTTCTGGGGAAATTCTTGGAGGCAGTTCCAGGGGACTTCCTGGAGGGTCTCCCGGAGGATTTTTAGAGGAATTTTTGGAGAATTTTCCGAAAGATTTTTTGTATTTTTCTTTAAGAATTTCTGGAGGAATTCCTGGAAGAACTTCCAGAGAAATTCCTTGAGGAACTTTCGAAAATTTCTGAAGGATTCTTTTATCAAACTTCCGAAGTTAGTGTTTGAGGAATTTCTGGAGGAATTCCTGAAGGTACTTGCAGGGGAATTACTGGAGAAACTTCAGGGGGAACTGCTGGAGAAACTTCCGTGAAATGCCTGGGGAGCTTCGTGAGGAATTCCTCATAGGAACTTCCGGAGGAAATTTGAGGAACTTCCGAAGAAGTCCTGGAGGAGCTTATGAAGCAATTCCCAGAAGAACTTCCGGAGCAATTCTTGGATGAACTTCCAGAGCAACTGTGGAGGATCTTCCGAGTATTTCTTGGAGGAATTTCTGGAATTTTTGGAAGAACTTCCTACTGGATTATTCGAAGGATTTTCCGAATGATTTTTTGTAATAACTTCCGAAAAAATTCCTGTAAAAATTTCTAGAGGACTTCCTTTAGAAACTTCTAAAGGAAATTTGTTGAGTAATTTTTGGAAAAATTCCTGAAGGAACTTCTAGAAGAATTCTTGGAGAAACTTCCCGAGGTATTCTTGAAGGAATTTCCGAAGAAATTTTTAAATAAACTATCTATAATTCATGTGGAAATTTTTGAAAGATATCCTGTAGAAACTTCCGGAGGAAATGTTGTAGGCATTTCTAGAGGAATTCCTGGAGGCAGTTCCAGAGTAATTCTTAGAGGAACTTCTAGAAGAATTTACGAAGAAACTTCTGGATAAACTCTCGGAGGAATTTCTGGAGGATTTTGTGGAGAATCTCCTGAAGAAACTGCCGAAGGAATTTCTGGAGAAAGCTTCAGAAGAATATCTTGAGGTACTTTCGGAGGAAGTCTAGGAGGATTTTATAAAGGAATTCCTGGAGGAGCTTGCGGATTGACTTGCGGATTCCTGGATCGACTTGTCTGGAAACTTGCCTAGGGAAACTTGCTACCTAGTGGAAGCTTGCCACCTGAATCAATCACGATTTTTAATTAACCTCTATCCTCCAATGTCCAGAAATTCAGTGTTAATTCTCCTTTAAATTTTCTGAATACTTTAATAACTTGTCTAAATAAATATAAGCTCAAAATCTCGAGCTTCAGAGATACATATGTCCATTCCGTAATAACTTATTTGGAACCCAACAGCGACAAGAATATTTTAACTGTCAAAAACCGTATCCATTGTGGGTTGCTTATCCGTTTTGCGTACGTTTTGTATTTTAGTACAAAACGTATCAAACGGATTACAAAACGCAAACTCAAACGCAAACGCAACGTTTCCATTGTACTCCGGCCTTTACACGCGTGCTCACTGGTAAAAAAAAGTCACAATAATAAAAAACAAACCAAATTCCTTTTCATTGCTTTGTTTTTGATGGGATGGAAATAGGAGCTATGAGATGAAGTGCTGAACCGTTACCCTATCTATACACTAATTGACGATTTTTATCCGTGTTTCACAAATTTTCATTTTCTAGCAGGAAGTGTTTTACTCAAAACATAATAAATAGAATGCTGATTTTAGGGGGTTAGAAGCAAAGAGATGTAAGTGACATTTTGATTAAATTTGAGTTATCAGCCTAAAAATGCTTAGGTTGCAGTAATATGTTGATATAGTTTGTACGTTGCACCATGGTCCAGGATACAGTTTTACGCGGAAAGATGCATTTTACGCCAAAACTACATTTTTTAGAAAGAAATGTTGTTCTACAAAATTGTTCGAAATAGTAAGGCCATCATTATGAGTGCTATCAAAAAATAGGGTGGCCCAACATATGAAAAAAATTGGAATTTTTTTTTTTTATTTCTCGGAATACTGACATGTTTTGTTCTACAAAGTTGTAGAGCAGCTTATTCCAATAAATTTTGCTAAAAGGGCTTTTTCTGTAGCTCTTAAGTAGGCTGATTTAGAGCAATTTTACCTAATTAGATTAGGTGTACCTAAAAAAACAGTATTTTTGATCTACTTTTTTGTTTTAGATTTCTCGAAGAAGTCGTCTTCGGGTGACTTTTAAAGCTTCATAAGTTGATATCTTCGGTTTGAGAAAACCAAACAAATATGTTTATACGGCATTTGAAAACAACTAATATTCTTTATTGTATCAAAAATTGAGATATGTTATTTTTATCTCGAGTTTTACCAATTTTACTGAAGTCATGTTTTTCAAGGAAATTGATATAACTCGACAACGGAAGAAGATACAGACGATGGTATTATAGCAAAACACGTGTTTTGAAAAGCCCCAAAGATCTTCAAAAGGTGACCTTTGTGAAAAATGAAAATGATATGAGCAGATCATAAATATTGTTTTTGATACCCTAATTCAATTAGGTAAAATTGCTCTAAATCAGTCAACTCAAGAGCTATGAAAAAAGCTTTTTAGGCAAAATTTATTGGAATAAGCTGCGCTACAACTTTGTATAACATGACATGTCAGTATTCCGAGAACTAAAAAAAATATTTTTAATTTTTTTTATACAATGGGCCACCCTATTTTTTGATACCATACAAAAATAGGGAGGAGTTGGAAAATTATTCTTTCAAAAATATTTGATAATTAAAACAGATTTTACTACCATGATTGTGATGAACGCTAGGACGTTAGACATCAACAATCGGCTGACATTTTCTCTGAAAACGTTGAGTCTGAGGAAGACAGTCAGATTATCATTTTAACGAGCCTGAAAAATATGTCCACATCAAAAAAGAAGTTGAATGTCAGATACGCTTTAGAATTTTGATTATTCGTTTATTATCTCAAAAAACTTATCTACATAGAAAGGGTTTAATATATTATATTTCCGAGGCATTCAATCTCTTAATTAAAATTAAATTTATTAACAAATGATATTTTTGTATTATTCCAAACGGAAAAAAAATCGTTTGAAGAATTGCTTGAATTGCTACGAAGTACGATACACACCTCCTTTTTTGCATTTCTCCTTCACCTTGCGCAGTGTGATCTTCACTTGCTTAAGACTTCAGATTCGTTGTCGCCATCCAACGCGTTATTCCGAAGGCTGGCTCGATACATAGGGTGAGACGGTATAATATGCCCCATTGCCCCCTAAGGCAACTCCTTGATAACCTTTTACTTTTCAACGCAATTTATGCAAACTTTGTGTTATTTAGTAGTCCAGGAAGTCGCAAATGCATTGCCCGTGAGTAGTCATATAAAATTTTTACAGATAACACGTAATAGAGCTTTTTGAAAAATCGTTAATAAATG